>NW_019272020.1:2565772-2569052 GCF_002738345.1 Cucurbita maxima
AAAAAAAAAAAAAAAAAAAAAGAGTAAAGGGAGGGAACGGACCAAATATGAGACTCCCAGCGGCCGGTTCTCCGGTAGAAAGTGACCCCGCGATACTGGGAGCTACGGGACCTTGGGCCTCGGCGGCTCTTCTTAATGGGGTGGGAGAGGTCATTGGGGTTGATGGAGTTATTATTGGGATCGGGATGGCCAAATTTGACCCCAACCCAGTGAGCCCGAGGGAAGGCGGAATCAGTCGTTGGAAGTGGAAGGGGAGGTGGGATTTCAGTGTCTTCAAGTGGGAAAAACTGGCGAGTAACGGGGCTTGGGGTTTGTGTGTCAATTTGCATGACCATGGAGCCCAATACCTCATCGGATCCTTCCTCCTCCTCTTCTTCCTCCTCCAAGTCCTCCTCCTCCTCCTCCTCCTCCTCCTCCTCCTCAGCAGCCGAACAACTGGAATTGGAAGCCGATCCCACCCTTTTCCGTTTGTCATCATCCCCGTCTCCCTCGATGGAGGTCTTGGCGGAGGAACAGGCTTCGGATTCATCCCCCTCCCTCACATCAGGGCAGTCGTTCAGATCCCACATTTTTTGTGTTGGTTTTGTGCTTGGTCTATTGTGTTTGAGGCCTCATCCCATATCCCCAATTATACCCTCACAACTCACACACACACACACAGTCTCTTCTGTTTTGTTTGGGAAATGAAATTTATAAATAGAAGGAAGGCAGGAGGGAAGGAGGGTGGGGGAATTAAGATGTGGTGGGAGGAAGTGTGTTAGTGATAAGCTAAGGGGAAATGTTTTGTTTTGTTTTGATTAGATTCATTTTGTTATAGAGGGGGTGAGAGGAAAACATGAGAAAGGATACAATTTGAGGAAAGGAAGAAAAGAGGAAGGAACCATCTCTTTCTTACACACAACTTTCCCACGTTAGCCAAATCGAAAACCTTTTTTCCTCTCAGCTCTCTCTCTCTCTCTCTCTCTCTCTCCTACTACTACTCCATCTGTGTTACCCAATAATGGGAATAGACACGTAGAAAGATGCCTAATTACTCAATCCCCCAAAATACCCACTTAATCATTCCCCTCAAACTCACTTACATCTTTAAAAATCAATTCTAGTTTGAATGTCCAACCAAACAAGTGGGCTCACTCACATATTGTTCAGAGCTTTGGTGATCTCCTGTAACATAAACCCTTTTGTCTCAAAACTAGCATATACATTACATTATAGGACCTTGTAACAAAACATGCCACATATTTTAACATTAAAAAACTACCTTTTTCCCTCGATCAAACTATAATTACAAAAATAAATTATGAAATATACTCATCTTTTCAAATATCTTAGGTTTAAATTGATTTGACGTTTTTTTCTTTTTCTTTTTCTTTTTAAGAAAGACGCCAAAATTGGTTCTTTTGAAAGTGGCCCACAAACCAAACGAAATGAATAAAATATATTAAATAGATTTGGAAGAAAGTATTAAAATAAAAAGTAATCCATAATTGAGTGCACACTAGATAAAGTAACCCACCCATTGTAACAAAAATAAACACAAAATTGTTTCTTTTCATTGTTTCGCTAAAAATAGATAACATAATTTGTTGGGGACTAATTTTTCATATATTACTAAGAGAACGGACGCAGAGCGTAGCGAACACCCAACAAAAGTCGCGTAGATATAACAACCCTTCACTCAAAACCCCTCCAAGGCATCTCCACCATACCATAAACACAAGGAAGAACCAATTAGAAAGGGAGATATTTCAAATAAACAAAAACAAAAAAGAAGCACAAAAAAGGTCAGCCAAAAGATGAAGCGATGTCCATCGGGAGCCCACAAATTCTCGCAAGAGCTCCTAAAGCATGGAACCCAAAGAGTCCCCAGGTCTGTGTAAGACACCGGAGTGTTAAAGCGTAGCTGATAGTGGGACCCGCGCTTTCTCCCAGGCCCAGGCCCAGCCCCAGGCCCACTACTCTTCCTCCTTACTGAAATAGTTTGATGGGGAGATGGGGTGTGTCATGTATGTGGTTGGATGATAAATTTTGGGGTGTTTTCAAATGGACACCACCTAATTGCTATATCCAGGAATAACATGTATACCCAGTTCAAGAAAGTATATATCATTATTGGACGCGCCAGTTGTGTTTTATTATTTAATGCTAAATCACAATCACCTCCCCCATCTTTTTTTTTTTCTTCTTCCTATATATAATACCTTTGATATGGAAGAAGATAAAATAATGGAGAACTGGTTGAATACTCGAATGCTTGGGTACTTTGTAGCTTACTAATATCATGAAAGTCTGTTTTCTGTGGTGTTCCTACTTTTCTGAGACTTGCACCAAATTCAATGCTAGCATTTCTCACTCACTTACACTTGGCCTAAATTTAGGTCTGAGGTTTTGTTTCCAACAAAAGGTTTTGAATGTCATTTGCTGAAACAGTTGGTTGTTTTCAGCAACAAAATATTAATGCTCTGACCGACCATCCATGACATAACTTACTCACCATATCTATCTTAGTTTCAAGAATGCCCTTCAGCTGCCGTTTCCTTTGGAAGTGGGCTTGGACAAGTTTTAAATATATTCGAGTTGTGTTAGCAAAAAGCCCACACCACTCAGCCCTCTCCTCTCACGGTCCCATTCTTGTGTTACCTTAATAGATTAATGAATAAAGCTATGAGTCCGGCATTTCTGGACCAACACATTCTCCTCCTCTACGCTAAAGTTGGTTGAACAGGTAAGCTAAGATTTTAGAATATAATAAATGGCAAAACAACAAACAACAAACAACAAACCTTCACCATTTTTGACCATCTTCTTATCTTCCCTAATTACAATGCTCTAATTCATCCAAAACTCACCCACCCACTGTTACTATGCCTGAATTTGGGATGATTCAAGACAGACCCACCAAACATATCCCATTCATTAATCATTATCGACAAACACTACTACCCAACCACAAAAATACCTAACTTCACCAAATTCTTATCACTTTAGTGGTTAGTGAGCCTCCAGGAAGCTCCAGCGAGGGAGGGAGCCCCAACTGGTTGCCTTTTGTAGGCCCCTGCTGCGCCCCCTACGAATTTTCCCATCACTTTTTCCTTTTCCCATCCCTTTCTTCTCCAGAAAATCAATTCTTCATTCTCATTTCTCCTCTCCTATAAATTCCTCGTTCATCCATCTATCCATCCCTCATCATTTGTCAACAAAGTGGAGGAAAAAAGTCCTCTTTTTTTTTTTTTTTTTTTTTTTTTTTTTTTTTTTTTTTTTTTTTTTTTTTTTGGGTTTT
>NW_019272020.1:2569144-2629562 GCF_002738345.1 Cucurbita maxima
AAAAAAAAAAAAAAAAAAAAAATTAAAAACCCTAGATGGAGGCAGCCTAACCAGAAACAGAGAGAACCAAATTAGGAGACAACCAAGGGCATGATGATCGGGCGTCACATACCTCGGTGGCGTGTGTTGGCGTCTCTGAGTGTAAGAAAAGTATCCCCACTTCATCTTCATTGTCTCTCCCACTCGAACTCCCCATCTCCTTCTTCATCATCTTCTTCCGGGTCGGGTAATTTGTTCAAATCCATCCGATCCAAAAACCCGCTGCAGACTTTCGTCTCTGGCGGAGACGCCGATGCATGGGAATGATGGTTCCGATTGTTGTGATTGTGTTGGTGATGACCTAAGGAACTCTCCAGAGCATCCACTCGTGCGCCCACCTCCGTGGCTTTCTTCCGTATAGTAGCCGCCGACATGTCGCCACATCCACCGCCGCTAATTCCGCGTCCTTCCCCGGCTAACAAGTCGGGAAAATTAAGCCTGGCGGAGGGGCCTCTGAGGTAATACAGAGCGGTATCGTAGGCCCTGGCAGCGGCCACTGGAGAAGAGTAAGAGCCGAGCCAAATCCTGGAGCGCTTATTGGGTTCTCGAATCTCAGCCACCCACTTCCCCCACTTCCTCATCCTTATCCCTTTGTACAGCTTCTGATTGTGGACCCCTCTTTTTCTGGTACCCTCCCGACCTCCCTCTCCTCCGCCCTCCATGGCCCTCCAATTCCAAATCTCACCTCTCCCTTGGCCTAACCCAGAATCTGAATCTTCATGAAAAGGAACAAAAAGGGGATGCGATTGATGAGCTTCGCTACTGTAGCTACGAATTTTGTGGGATAAGAGAAAAGGGTTTGATTTTGGGTTTGGATTTTGCAATCTCCATTTCTCCCCTTCTTCGCTCTACTCCTACTACTGCTACTTTGCCTCCAAGTTTCTCATCTCAATTAGCCTCCCACGTTCATATAATTTTTTTTTTTTTTTTTTTCTTCCTCTTCTTTTCCGTATCTCAATAAATTAGAAATAAAGGGTTTATATTTATGTGCGCCCAAAGTGAAATTCACCGACAAAATCTCACCCCCTTTATATCAAACATTTCAATTCTTAATCCCATTTTAAAAGTAGCAACAGATTTTTAAAAGCGGTGCCACCTACTTTCTTCTGATATATTTTAATTATGCTTAATTTTATAAAATGTTATAGCTATCTTTGCAGGTTTTAAAATTTTAATTTTCTTGAAAAAATTAATAAAAAAATTTAAACGATGAGCAGACGGCAACGTGAATATATATTGGGTTCGTGACACTTCAAAGGTGTCCACAGCTTTATTTTTTAAATAATTTTGCTCCAACCAATCATCGATAAAAACATTCATTGGTTTTTTTTTTTTTTTTTTTTTTTTTTTTTTTTTTTTTTTTTTTTTTTTTTTTTGCAGCTGTAGTGTGCCACGTGACATCTCAGTACAGTCTCACCTCACCACTTTTCTTTTTTTGGTTAAAAATATAATTTATTTGATACTTCCCTTTTCATATTTGATCTCTACATCGTTTAGAAAAGAAATTGATTGATTATGTGAGTTTCAAAGCAATGCATAAAACTGATCTCATCATAATTCAATTTAATGTTTCCTAATATTACATGATTTTTGTAGAGAAAGAAAACGCTACATTTAAGCATCGGTCATGATGAAATGTGAAGACTCAAACCCGAATTTAAATTCCATTCTGTTGATTTTATTGTTTAATATAAGATGGGCATTAAATAAAAACAAACCATAATTAGAATAGTGGAAGGGTAGTGGGGGAGTGGGGCTGTCATTTTGTGTGAAACCTCAAGTGGACTTCCAAGTATATATATATATGTGTGTGTGTGTATTACTATATACTTTCATTCTTAAACTCACTATTTTATTTAGCACAAATATTACTACGAATCTCTAAAGTTTGGTTTGAAACATATAAAATACCTAACCAAAATGGTATTTTTTAAAGTTATAACCAGAAGTAAAAAATGGAAAGAAGGGGGAAGGTCGGTGGGTGGTGGGTGGTCGGTGGGCGGATACGGTTGGGGGACGATTGACTTTTACTCCACACGATAACGATATCTGCGGACATGTTTGTTTCTTCTTATAATCCTTGTTTCTGTCGCCCCTGCCCCTAATTCAGGCCCAATTTCCATCTCTCTCACATTTTTTGCCCCAAAATTCCTATAAATCTCATCATCTCTACCAATACAAATACCTTTCAATCTTAATACAAGGACCCATTGTCCCATTAATATTTTGTTTATGTAGAATTCTTGTTGAAGGAAATGATATAACAATGCAAGACTCACAGAACTTAACACAATGGGAAAGAGACAGGGCAGGGTAATTAGACTATTGTAGGTAGCATGGACTATTTACTCAATTCCACATTTTTAAATCTAGAAGAAAAACAATGTGTTTTTAAAAGTGACGTGAAATTGACAATAACTTTGATTTTTAGAAGCTAGTCAACGAAAATTCTTTTATTTAAAAATAAAATAAGTGCTTGAAGAAGAAGAAAAACCAGTTCAATGAATTTAGCTTACAAAACACGTGTGAAATTCAAATTTCATTCAAAGTCAGAGCTACAATGTTGGATAAGAACAAACGGATAATTCATCGCTGCTTAACCACAAATAGGAAGAGCAGATGGAGAAACGATAACATAGTTTGAACAATCATTTTCTTAAACTAGTGCCAATCCAATTAAGGATTTGATGATATTAAAACTCCACGATTGAATATAATTCACTAAATTTACCACAAAAATTTTACTTGGCAACTAGCCATTCGGTGGACATACCATAATATTACAATACATATTGGAACAGCTTTATCAGCGTTATCCAATGAGCATGGAATTTGATACATACAATCAAAAAATGGGCATCGCATATGTGGCAAATTTACTCACCTGCACAACAGTACCAAGTAATGAAACTCCTCTGGCCTTCATAGATTCATGTGGGAACATCGCCCGAGGGTTTCTCTTTACTTGACTCTTCCTTTTTGGCTCCTGTTCTCGTTGCTTGTATTATTCATTTCAATTTCTTTCGCATACCCATTCGTGATTTTGCGTACCTAAATTCTGGGTTAAGCAAAACATTTGAAGACATGATGTAGCAGTCCAGTTGTAATGAATAATAATCTTGCAAAAGGATACTCCAATCGCATGCCCTCCCCAGGAGGTGATGAGTACAGAATTGAGCCTTGCAGATGGTTCAGTGCTCCAGTTGAACAGGCGGTATCCTGAACCATTGAAGTAGAAAAAAAAAATTATCAACAACAGAAAAATAATATTGAGAAAAGGAAGGGCTCTGCTAACCTGAAAATCAACAAAAGCAACTGGGGCCCCATACGTGCTCTGCATCTTTAGTTTTAAAAACCCCGGGCATCTGGAAGGAATAATCAAACAAACAGATAATACAAGTTCTAAGATCAGAACATAACCCAATAACGTGCAGTAAATTACCAACCTAGAAAAAATTTGAATAAGTTCTTGCTCTGTGCAACTTGGCCCTAGATTTGCCACAAAAAGTGTTGGACATGGGGGATTTTGAGGAGTCTGGAAATGAAGAACAATTAGGCCAAAGTTAACAAAAGTCACTACATAGATTGGGCTACACAAGGTCATTCACACATAACTAAGATATTTTCACCTAAACAAAAGGTGACTTTATTTACGTCTAAGTATTAAATATGTCATGAAAGAAACTTCAAATTAACCAGATTTAATATGGTTGCAGCCCTGTTCCCAGAATTCCCCTCCACTTGAAAAGAGACAACAAAAAAACAAAAGGAATACGTGCAAATAATATTGTAGAAGTTGGTAAATAAAGTTTCCCCTTTGTTTGTTCACGGTAAGTTAAGCCTCCCGTTCGAGAGGTCATTATTTTGTAATGGGAAAATTAACTTTTCACTACAAGTACTAAAAGAAACCCACAGGAAGGCCAAAAGAAAAGTGTGGAATACAAACCAACCTACAAGAAATCAACTTTTGGTAAATACAAATGTTAAGAAACAATTTCGAATTACGAACCCATGGGGAGGCATTACAGTGTGTCCACCATATCCACACATCCTCCCGCAACCTATCTACCCTCAAAACCATTCTTATGATTCTTTTCGTCAAAATAAACCACAGTACAACAATGAAGCCCATAGACAGACATTGAACTATAAAAATTTAAAGGAAAATGAGTAGCCAATTTCAAAAGGATAGAAAATGAAAATTAAAACAGTTTTGGCTAATTCCGTGAATGTTATCCCAATTTGCTATATAATTGAGTGAAAAATTACTTGCTACTTTCATCAGGATAAGTAGTTCAATTATTGGTAATATAATGCTTTTTGGACAGAAAAGGGAGGATTTAATGGCACAGCTTATAGGGACTGCAGAATCACAAATTGCAACAAAAAGTGACCTTACCACATTTGCAGCCACTGTATCATTTACAGTTTTGTTATCAAAGCTTCCATGGCTGATGATAGAAAGTGCAAGTTAGTTAGGACAGAGAAGAAGAAACATAATAACGCAAGTATAAAGTTAAAAACTAACACAGAAGTCAGGGCATGTAGTAGAGCTTTTTACTGAAGCCCTTGGACATTCTACTAGTGATTATTGTTATACAATAATGTATAAGCTTCACATAAGCTTGTAATCAACCATTTCAATAATAAAGATGTGCTAAGTAGTGCAGATGACCTTTGTGCAGATGGATAACCAATCGTGTTGTAAGCAGAATTACCCATTCCAGACATGTGAGTGCTGCCAAGACCTGCTAGTGCCCAAGCGTGCAAAACATGTGCAAAATGAGCTTTTAGAATAATGTGTCCCCTGCGTGGCTAATCAATTACTTCTTACCCCAAGAGGTTGTACAGGAAGCACATAATCATCCTCAAATCAGAGAGGACAGGTTTATACATTAAAAGTAATCATAATAATAGTCGTAAATGGTATCAAAAGGACAAAAATTTTATTTAATTAATTAATTTTTGAAAAAGCTTGTATAAGAAAGAGTTTACAGGCAGAAAAGGAGTCAAGCAATCAACTTACCAGGATCAGGAGTTCTCCTTGAAAAGATAGATACTTTAGCTTTCTTGTCCGATCCATATCTTTCATCCTCTAACCAATTCATGAACACATAACGAAAAATTTCAAACTAGTTTTACCACTATAGAAAATAGAAATTGAAATATAAATTCATAAGAGGACAGCCATTAAGATATGTACCTGTCCTCATCCGTTTTGATCTTGAATTGGATTTAGCTAAATCAACATATAGTACTGACTGCTTCTCAAGATCAAACACCATCCCCTACAACAAAGAGCAACCAATTGTTTTAATGTGAGACACTACCTAGAGTAGAAATCTTTTTATACCAATGCTTGGAATACCTTAAGTAGCGCACTTTTAGAACAGCTATTCTATAGAGGAATAAGTAGAGAGTGAGAAAGCATAAGAGGCAAAAGAAGGACCAGCAGAAAAATGGTAATCCAGGAATTGGTAACTGTTTAGTGTTATAGCAGCAACAATAGCTGTCTACCTTATCCTTCGGGTCAATGAATGACTCAAATCGAGCTCAAGGTTCAGGATCCCAAAGAAATTTAGTGTACCTCACGAGTTCCCCAAACCCTAACAGTTTAGTGTTACAGCAGCAATGATAGCTGTCCGGTGTGCACCTTATTTTTAAGGTCAATTAATGACGAACAATGCATAAGGTAATATAGTAAATCAAACTCAGGGTTTTAAACAAATTTGATATATGGAAAGAGTTCCCTGATATTGTAACGTCATTCCTTCAATGAATTTGTTTGGAGGATTAGATTACAAGAGGAGAATGTTTTGATTCTATATACTTGGCTTTGCTTTGGCAGCTCCCTTCAGAAAGCTACAGAAGTTTGAAGCTCTTCCAGCTGTTAATTATAAGAAATTCAGAAATAAATGCTTTTCTATATTGCATGATAGTTTTCATGATAGTTTTCCTTGCTGATCTGATTTAAGATGGGGTGAGCTTATCCTCCAAGGCAGGGCTAATTTCTTCTTCCACGTTCATTTTGTGTACTTCCTTTAATCATTGAAATGATTTTCTTAATGAAAGAACTTGGAATACTGAAGCTGGGAACAAGTACTTACATTTACAGCATGCATTGCACCTACGGCAGACTGCTGGTCCGAGAATACAGCAAATGCAAATGGCTGTAACCACACCAAAAAAATTGTAAGAAAAAACCATGCATGATGCTAATCAATAAAATATATGCTCTACCATCAACACAGGCGGTGATAGGAATGCTGTATACATAAGATATTTCGTGAGAGAATGGAAAAGGAAAAGAAAAGGCTTTTACAAGTTACAGTGATAGTCATAGGCACTCAGTACACATATCTGAAGGGTACTTACATAAATATGCGACAACAATATTAACAAAATTTGAAACTAACAATTAGCATAATGTTTGTTAGTTGTAAACGTGGGATATTAATATCTCAGTTATGGTCTCCACAGCACTTAGGATAGCATTTGTTAGTTGAAAACAAAAGTCCCCAAGCTTTCGTATGACCACTATGACCATCCCAGAACCTGAGATTACATCGAATAACTTGAGAACCCTTAAACATGGATACTAATAACACAATCCAAGCCTGTTTAGGCATTGCAAAAAAAAGTTTAGATTGGTCAAAGTTGAATTCGAATTGCAAAGGCTAAGGAATTTTTCATGCATAAAAATGACAGCGACCAAGTCATATTTGTTGTCCAGGACATTGAAAACTCTCTGCTACATCTTGGCTAAGGCAGATAATTGGACGGTCACGGCTCCTGTAGTCATTGACAGGTAAAGTGATTTCATTGAAGAAGGGTTACATTGTGAAAGGAGCAGAGCAAAATCTATAGTTCCAAACATGACAAAGGTGCACATGCTCCATAGCATTGTGGAATAGTGATGGGTGAAAGGGGTTAACGTTAAAAAGTTGCATGCCACTAAAATTCAGTAGGCCAATCGAGCCACATAAGCACCAGATTGCACATTTGCATTGGTATTAGGCTATTGGCACCAATATTGACACTGACATTTCCTTTAGAGTATGACACAGCACACTTATAGTTTATTTAACGAATCTCAGAGTAGGCATTTGAGTGTTTTCATGCCATGTTGGATTACGTTTTGAGAATTAGATTTATTTCTTTTTTCTTTTTTCATTAGAAATGTGGTTTACCTTATTAATTTTTTGTTTCTTACTTTTTGATCGGTCCAGTTGCATGGTCGTGTCATGTCGGGTGTTAAGCAACCTTGTAGGGCATTAAATTCTAGCTAGATGGCTACCATGGATTCATCCCAAGCCTTCCCTAATTAACATTTACATTCTTGGTCAAGATGAATTATAATGAGCCAAAATAAACCAGGTCCAAGTTAATTTCGTTCAACCATTATAATCTTGAACTTCTTCAAGAACCTCAAACGTAAAGTAACCAAACCAGAATCGTCTACGGACCGGTGTTTAATCTCCATCTTTGATACTAACGCAACTAATGTCCACGAGTTTACTCAGACGTCAGACTTTAGAAGATAAAGAGTATTTACATATGTAAGCATCCAGGCACCCAAATTAAGTGACTATCCTCATTCAGAATAAAAAGAAAATGCCACAAGAATCAACAATTTTGCAAATTAGAAAAACAAAGTACAACACCTGGGTCGTCTGCGTGGGGCTCCGAAGATGAGAGGACTCGTAGCCCGGAAACTCCCGGAAGAGATTGTAAATTTCTCGGGGCTTGACATCTTCAGGAAGGCCAGCTATGAATAGGGTTCGGACCTCATTAATGGAGGCTGCGTGAGGTAAAAAAGGTAAGCCATAGGAAGCGAAGGTTGGCGGGTGTTGAGCAAGGTAATGCTGAGACGACGGTGCTGAAGAAGGAGGAGGAGGCACCTGGTAATAGGGATAGTGAGGCGCCTCAAGACCAGAAGGCTGCGACGGTGGTTGCGGTTGCGGAGGTGGCGCGTAGTAGCTCGTTATGTCGTCCATCGGAGTGCTGTTCTCTCCGAGTCTGAGTCTGACAGAGTAGAGAGAGAGGGAGAGAGGTGGAAGCCCTGAATTTTGGGTCGGATTACTTTAATTGTGATAAAGTATTGCGCTCAAATGGGCTCAGATTAGACACCGAACTCCAAATGGCCCAAATTTGAAGGTTTAACCAGATGGCCCATTGTATGGACTTTATAAAGGTCAGATGGCCCAGAAATCAAAAGAAATAAAAATAGATTCCCCCAAATCATCCCCTGTTTTCATGTATATTTCAAGGGTTTCGTTTGTGATTGCAAAAATAAGTTTTGAATTTGCATCACAAACCCAGTAGTCAGCCATTCTAAGCATCTAAGCAATAAAAATCTTGTTTCATTGCAATGAAAAACACGTAGAAGACAGTGATTACAATTCCTTGTTTCTGTTATTCTGAGATCACAACGCCATTTCTAATGCCTCCATTTCTTCTCAACAGGCACACCCACTGCTTCTCTCTTGCCAAAACACTGTCACACCACATTGTCCACTCAATCTTCAAGTCGAAGACGTTGATCTGAGATTCCTGGGTTTTAATTCTCATGGGATTATCCCCTTTTACTCGAAGCCAAATATACAGTCGATAAGCTTTTGTCAATAAACAGTCAAAAGCCACTAGATTCACTGTCCTCTGTCATGACACTCTCCTTGATTTCTAGAATCATTTTCAAAACTTGCCACATGGCCGGCCTCTGTTCAGGGGATGTAGTACTACAGATGCTAGCCACCTCAGTAAGCATTCCAAGTTGGTTACTATCCCCACCATCATCCTCCCTAACTATCCTTACCCATTCTAACATATCAGTTGGCTCAAGAAATGGATGCTGTGCTGGATGTCTTCCTGTCAAAAGCTCCAGCAAGAGCACGCCGAAGGCATACACATCGCTCTTGTGGGTAGTATTCCGGCTGGACTTGCGAGTTTCAGGGGCTTGGTAGCGTGAACCATCAGGATCTTCACAACACAAAGCCAGAGCAGAAAGCCCATAGTCTGTGAGACAGGCCTCAAACTCTGCTCCAAGGAGAACATTAGTAGACTTTAAGTTGCCATGGATTAACTTAGAAGCTTGATGTATATAAGCAATTCCCTGAGCTAAATCTTCTGCAATCTTTAAGCATGATGTCCAGTGCAGAGGCTTAGCCCTTGCTGATCTTGAACCTGCCCACCATTACAGTTGGTAAGAAGCAATTAATTAAACCCAACTGATATATTTGAATTTGATTTAAAACTTCACAACCACGACCAGATTAACATTCCTACAAAGCTCTAAATATAATAATACGAGTGGTCGCCCAGGATTTCGAAGTAACCGGAACCAATCATGAGGTCAGATGTTGGAATTATTCATAAAAAAAAGTTTTGAAATGTTATTTGGACACTTCTCATGTAGTGATGTGCATCTTCCCCCCCGTAATCCACCAATATACTGAAACTTGGACTTAATTTACAGCCAAGCAGCGATTTGGTCCATTTCTTGGCGTCATTGCCAGCATTGGCAAAGTCGCACATACAGCCATAAGGATATTATTAAACCAGAGCTGTTACTGGAACAGTTTGGCAGACACAGCCAGCATCACCGACTGATCTTATGGCAGACACAGATCTACTTTACCGTAAATAACCGCGCAATCCCACACCGAGAACAACAAAGAAAACATCTCTACATATTTTTTACCCCACTCGGACCCACCGACGTCGAGCATTTCCGAATTCGACTCGTGAACCGTGAACGCACTCGTGAATTGATCAAACCCAGAAAGAAAATTCAACAGCGAAATGCTTAATAAGTTTACTCACCGTGAATGAGGTTGTAAAGACTGCCATTAGGTTGGTAATCGTAGACCACTAATCTCTCTCCCCTGGCTTGGAAATAGGCTCTAACTGGAACCAAATTGGGGTGACGAAGCGCACCTACGGCTTCCAAATGCCGGTCGAAAACTTCGCTACTCGTCGCGGCGGTCTTAGTAGCATCAAGACGCTTCACCGTTACGATTAGCTGGTTGCAGAGTACTGCTTTGTATGTAGTTCCCATTGTGCCTCTACCGAGCAGCTCGGCCGAAGCCCTCATTAACTGCTCTAAGCTGAACAACTCTGCCTCCCCTTCACAAAATATAAGACTACCACTCTTCTGGACTTTAGGTATATCTTCAATTTCTTTCATTTTGACTTGAAGTTCGCCCTTTCCGTCGCCTCGGCCGTTGATTGCGGAAGCTGTGGAAAACGCAGTGTCGGTTTCGAATGGCGGAATTTCCGGCTTCGACGCGGTTTTTCTTTGGGTTCTGGCAGCTACATAGAAACATAAAAGACCTGCTATTAAAACTGCGGCGCCGACTGAAAGTCCCACAATCAGACCGGTTTCCTTGTGCTTAACATGAGAGACCGGAGAGAGAAGTATGTCCTGTGACTGTGCGCTTTGGACGGAAGGGAGAGGTGGTGGAGTAGCATTGGAAGCTTTAAAGAATGGAGCGCGTGAATGGCATGCCTTGTTGACGATCTCACCGCAGAGATCTGGGTTCCAGAAAAACGACGACGTGTTGAAACGCGACAGTGTGGGGGTAACTGGAATTTGCCCGGACAGGTTATTCCCCGCGACATTGAAGACCTCAAGGAAGGACTGGTTTAATGGAGGAATACTTCCATTGAAACCATTCCATTCAAGCCGGAGAGAAATGAGCCGGTCCAAGGAGGAAAGCCTCACCGGAAGCGGACCCGTGAAGTTGTTATAGGAAAGATCGAGGGTCTGAAGCCGGTGAAGAGTGAGAATCGACGGCGGAAAAGACCCAACAAAGGAGTTTCGGCCGAGGAAGAGAGATTTAAGGTTGAAGAGTCCGGATAGGTCAGGAATGGGCCCCTCGAGGGAGTTGTTATGCAGGCTGAGGATCCGAATCTGGTCGAGCTGAGACACTGTATTTGGAGCCAATGTCCCTCGGAGACCAAACGATTGAAGAACCAGTCTAACAACACGACCCTGGACGCACTTCACGCCCTGCCATTGACAGTAATCAAAGCGCTCATTGAGAGTGTATAGAAGCTTGTTGTCCAAGTCGGCTTTGGACTTGAAGGACAAAAGAGAAACGGCGTCGGAAGGCAACCGTAATTCTTCCGGTGGGACAAGCGCAGGCGACGGAATTTGAAAGGCAAATCCTGAGGCGGAAAAGGCGGAGAGAGAACACAGCACAACACAACAGAGAAGTGGAAAGGTTGGGAGGAATGTGGGTGGGTTGGGAATCATTATCCAGACCGGAGCTCCCAGCCGAGACGGCGGCGGAGAGTATGAAGGAAGTGGTGGAGAGACAAGAGAGGAAACGAGTGCAGCTGGCCCTTTTTGTATATCCAAGGGACCATCTGGAGGTAATCGCGTGAGGTATGTCGTACGGAGTGAAGGAAAATTGTTGCCAAGCGTTTGACTCCAATCACCACTGCAACTTCTACTTGCATCAATTATTTTACTATTTTTCTTAAATTACAACTTTAATTACTTCATTTTGAAATTCTCTAAATACTTTTCCATATAATTTTTTATTTTTTATTTTTATCTCATAACTCTCTTACCTTTTTAAGCTTATTTAAATTTTTTAAAAAACTAATTTATTGTAAGATATAAAAAGGTCAAAAAGTGACAAAGAGAAGAAGAAATGAGTGGTAAAATGAATCAAATCAGTGCATCACATGTGAGCGACCCTCCAATACATTCTATTAGGGAAAAAAAAAAAGTTGCAAATTGAATCTTTTTTTTTCTTTTTTTAATTGATGTTAGTTCAAAAAAAAGAAAAACGGTCAACAAAGACATGATTTATAATGTTTTTCTTTTATATAAAGTATTATTTTATCATCTCCAGGTGTTATATTAAATAGTTGATTATTTGTTCCTTTACAAATAATTTTAATAAACAGGATAAATATTGTCACATAAGATTATTAAAGCAAACCTACGCTGTCAAAAATATTTATACACTTTATAAAAAAAAAAAAAAAGCTTCCATTAAAGAAAAAGTCGAGCACTTTAAATAAAGCAATTGTATAAGTTAGCAAGTTTGGAAAACAAAATATAAAGACTCCATTCATTGCCATAACTTATCCCACCCATAAAATAAAATAAAATAATACAATAAATAATTCATTTGAATAATTTAAGATGCTTTGGAGCCCAATGGGCTACTGCCTGAAGCATTGGAAGGCCCAAATTTGTAAACAACCCCCCATCTCAGGGTTTGGCAACATGAACATGAACATGAACATGAACATATTCATTATCATTCTTATTCTTAGTTTAGAGGTTCCTTGAGAAATAAAAAAGAGGAGCATAGTGCAGTAAGGTAAAGCGACATTTGGCTTGTAATTAGTTATTCTGTCCCTTCACCACTTCTCTCCGTTTGCTTATAACTCTAACCCAATTCCAAATTTACCCAAAAAGTTGTCCAAAAATGAAACCCAATCCCAATAACACCAGGCTCATTCTCCTCCACCCTTACATCCACAAACAAGGCACCTCCTCCAAGATTTGGCTTCTCGCCTTCATTTCCTTCTTCTCCCTCGCCTTCCTCCTCCTCCTCCTACTCCTCTACACCCGCGCCTCCACTACTCCCATCGCCGCTTCCACTACTGTTGCCGCCTCTTCCATCGTCTCCACCTCCACCGCCACCCCTCTTCCCACCACCGTCATCAACACCCTTCTCTACTACGCCTCCAAATCCAATGACTCCTTCCACATGACCCACTCCGATCTCAAGCCCATCTCCGACGTCCTCCGGAAATGCTCCACTCCATGTAATTTCCTCATCTTCGGCCTCACCCAAGAGACCCTTCTCTGGAAATCCCTCAACCACAACGGCCGCACCGTCTTCATCGACGAGAATCGATACTACGCTGC
The DNA here is from genome assembly GCF_002738345.1 of Cucurbita maxima. Classification (NCBI taxonomy): domain Eukaryota; kingdom Viridiplantae; phylum Streptophyta; class Magnoliopsida; order Cucurbitales; family Cucurbitaceae; genus Cucurbita; species Cucurbita maxima. The sequence continues at coordinate 2,582,079 of NW_019272020.1, forward strand.
CTTCATCGAAGAAAAACACCCCGAAATCGACGCCTACGACGTGCAGTACACCACTAAGATAACCGAATTGAACGAACTGATTTCCACGGTTAGAGAGCAGGTTCGGAATGAGTGCCGTCCCGTACAGAATCTTCTGTTCTCCGATTGCAGGCTGGGGCTCAACGACCTTCCGAACCACGTGTACGATGTTGATTGGGACGTGATTCTAGTAGATGGCCCACGAGGGGACTGGCCCGACGCACCCGGGCGAATGTCGGCCATTTACACGGCTGGGGTTCTGGCGAGGAGCAAAAAAGGAGGGAACCCCAAAACGCACGTTTTTGTGCATGATTTTAACGGCGAAGTGGAGAGAGTCTGCAGCGACGAATTTCTTTGCAGTGAAAATTTGGTAGAGGCCACTCACACGCTTGGACACTATGTGATTGAGCGGATGGATGAGAATTGTTTCCAGTTTTGTCATAACACGACAACGTTCAGGTCCTAGGGGTTACTGTCTTTGCCAATAATACGGCGTCCCGTTTTTTTCTTCAAGTGATTCATAATGTCGCTATTTTATTTATGTTATCAAAACATCTTTTTCATCCTTACTTTCAAATTAAAAAAAAAAAAAAAAAAACTTCCTCCAATGCAAAAACATTAATGTTCGGTTTGTTTCCTTTCAACCCATCTCAATAATTTTAGGTTGGATTCTTTAGTAAATATAAATATCAATTACTTTAATTTTGTATCTAATAATTCTTCGCCTTTACTTTATGTGAAACTCTCAAAAATTTAAAATAAGTGTATTTATTATATATACATGGCAAAGGTGTTAAATAATAATTTTCCACTTAATGTGAGCCAACCCACTATTATCCTTGTAATTGTGGCTAATTAATACTTTGCATCAATGATTCATTAATGCTATTCTCCTTGTTCATGTATAGATGCACTAATTGTACCATGTAGAGTCACTATTTTACCTTTTCTTTCACACTTTTAATTAATGTGCTATGGATCCTTGATTTTTAATTAATATATTAAAAGTAGTTAGTAGTTAAATTCAAGCTCTCACCACCCGATTGTAGAGAAGGAGGTTCAAAACTCATGGGTCGTTTTACTCGGGTACGTCTTAGTTCACCAGAATCTCTTATAAGTTTTGATTTGTGTCAAATTTTAGAAACATAGCAATGGTAACAAGGTGGGATTGGGCAATTACATGGAAACATATGATAGGGTAAACATCCTCAAATCTAATGGAAATTCAAGTATTAATCTTAGTGTAGAAACAAAAGTTTTGAACCATCATGAAACAGGAAAAGGGGCTGGACCAAAATGAGAATCATTTGACTTAATTTACTTAAAATAATTGAATAGCTTAGAATCCTCAAAGAAAAAGAAAAGATAAAAGAGTCCACCCCCCCATTATCATTTACATTCAAATCTTCCTAAGTTTTCATGAAATCATTTGGTTTTTACATATTAGCAAACGTTGCAAGTACGCAAACAAATAATGTATCGGATACAATTATGAATAAGTGTTGATTTGAAATGAAGGTATAGAAATTTGATTTAATGGGGCGTCTGTGGAGGAGACCAAAATTCAGAGAAAAGTTGACGTTGAGACAAAGGCAAGGCTGAAAGAAACAAAGGCATCTAATGGGGGCCCCACATTGGGCACTACCAATACTTTTATCAATTCCCTCACCCAACCATTTTGACTTTTGCCTCCCTTCCTCCGCCCTCTTCCAATTCAAATTCCTTTTTCTTCCTTGTTTGTTGTAAAAATAAAATGTAATTTGACGGGACAACTGATGTGTATAAATGAAGACATTAAATTCAATTTGTTTTAGTATTTATATCCATCCAAGTTGATGAACATTATGGGTATTTTTGTAAGCGGATAGAGCAGGAAGTTGGCATCAAAATTAAGAAATTAAAAATGCTTAAGAAATGGAATGGGCAAAGAGAATAACAAAAAAAAATCCAAATCCAGAAAAAGGAAAAGGAAAAAAAGGCATCCCACTCCAACTAATACCAAATCCACAATCTTTACCTTCCTTTCTTCTTTTTTTTCTTTTTTTCTTTTTTCTTTTTTTTTTTAAATTTTTTAATAATAATAATAATAATAATAATAGACTAATTCACATTGTCCAAGAAAAGAGAGATAATTGAGCCCATTAATATATATTTATATATATGATAAATGACGTGGAGAAAAACTGACCCTCAGATCTCATTAGAGATTGAGATGAAGGCGACGATGACGATGGTTTAAGAGGACTCGAGGATGAGAGTGGAGGGTTGGGGCAGAGAGAGAGTGTGATTGTGTTCTCCTTCGTAGGTCACCACTAGCATCGCCGGATCGTCTCCGGCACGTTCTACGTGTTTCCGGGCTGGGCAACCTCTCACGCTGCTACACTTGTAATAACCCCTGTTTTATTTAATAATTTAGAATCCAAGTTTGAAAAAGTCTACAATATGTAAAAAGAAAAAGTTAAAAGATAAAAAGAAAAATTGTTACCTGGGATGTGGAGAGCCTTTAATGGGCTTTTGACCATATTTCCTCCATGAATAGTCGTCCGGTGGGATATCCGCCATTTTCAAGCTTATCGCCGGAACCCTCATCACCCTCTTCACTCTCAGTTTTCTGCCAGCCAAAATTTTTTAATCCTCAACAACTTTTTTATTATTTTTATTTTTTCCTCCTAAAATTAAATGAAATTCTTAATCTTTAAAGCTATGAAATGTGAAAGAGAGGGAAAGAGAGACCTCTTCTTGGAACAGTGGCATCGGCCGGAGGAAGAAGCAGCGCCGCACTTGCCGGATCCCAAGTTGTCGGAGCTACACTTTCTCTTAAGGGAAGAAGTAGAGAGGGGGGGTTTCCCGGCGGAGGAGACTTGGGAGAGGTTGATAATCTGAAAAGGCGAGGAGGAGGAAGGCTGCTTGGTATCACAGTCGCCGGTCAAGGAGGAGATGAAGGAGTTATGGGCGGAGGAATAAGAGAAATTGAGAGTAGTAGTGAGAGAGTCGTTGTTGTCGAGGTCGCCGGCGGGGAGATCGCGATGGGGTGGGATCTGCTGGATGGGAGTGGCGTAGAGGACTTGGGGTTGAGGAAGAGGGAGAGGAGCTCTTCTGAAGCGAGCGTGGCCGAGGCGGCTCCGGCCAAGGAGAGAAATAACCTTTTTGAACTTGGAGACGGCGGCATCGGCGGCGGCGCGGCAGTCGGTGGGGAAATCGGTGGGAGAATTGGAAGTGGAATTGGGGGATTGAGTAGAGGTGGGTAAGGAGTGATGTTGGGCATTGGAGAGCAATCGGATGAGTTTCTCGACGCTTTGAAGGCCTGAGGCAGCCTCTTGGACGGCGTTGGGTTCCATATTGTGGGTGGTGGAGGGAGGAGGGTAGGGGTGGGAGATGAGGTCCACGGCCATATCTACATACCCATCAACCAAACAGGTTTGGAGTGTAAGAAGAAGGAAAAGGAAAAAGGTAAATAAAATAGGAGGAAGAACGTAGGATTGGTAAGAGAGAAAGAAAGAGAGGAAGAAAAAGAGAGAGTGTCTCCTCTCCGGTCAAAATGATTTCTGAAATTGGGCCATTAAACTCCTCTCATCTTCTTTCTTCCTTTTTCTTTTTTCTTTTTTATTTTCCTTGCACAGTTAAGTCAGCTAAAGTGGGGGGGACAAGTTTGTCATTTTGCTTACTCATTTGACATGCATCCTCATCGTCGGCTGTTGACTAAGACACACCCAATCCATCCTTCTAATCCTCTTTATTTTCAACAAAACATTTCTCCCCACATGTTTTCATTATAACAAAAAAACAAAACATAAACAGACAAAACGCCATCCTCACATGATTTTAGTAAACTTCAAAAATAATACAAAAAAAGCTTTAATTCCAAACTTACATATACACATTATTCACCCTTCACTTTCAACTTAAACCCCTATTTATTTATTTATTTATTAGGACTCCTTTTAGGCCTTGACTTGTGTTGTTACGTCTAAAATTACCTTGTTCGTTAGGATTCATCTCACCTTCTTAATCCATCATCGCTAAATATTATTATTATTATTATTTTTTCTTAGTTTTGGATCATAGAGATTTGGTTAAGATCTCTCGTTGTTGCTTGATCAAAGGGTTTTCAATTTTTTTTTTTGTCTGTGTCCCCTCTTTTGCATTTTTCTCTCTTTGTGGTTGATGAGTTTGGGACGAAAAATTCATCCAATTTAAGAAAGATTTGTATTAAATATTTAAAAATATAAAAATGATATAAAACATATTTATATATCATCGGTTGGGCGTAGTGTGACACCTTATTATTATCATTATTACTATTATTTTAAGATAAATTGATTTGGTGTGAACTTTAGTATATGTTTAAAATTGAAAAAAGAAAGAAAGCAATTTAAAAAACGAAAGTGCCAAAATTATAGATCAATGTGCAGGAAAAAAAAGAGAGAAAGAAACTCGGAATCCGATGCTTGATGTCGAGAACCTTGACCTGCAGTTTAAGTGGGGACCACAAAAGTTAATCTGGTCTAGAATCTGGATGGGAAAGAAGAAAAGGACAAAGATAGTGATTAGGTCAAAGATGTGATCTTAGCCGTTTGATCTTTGACCAACTATAAATACGGCCACGTGCAATGGATTCATGCCAGCTCACCTCCACGTCAAATACAGCATCCTTCAGTTGACTTTCAGGCTCCCCCCCCCCACTATTACTCCAATATAATCCGTTTCAATATGTCCGTATTATGTGATTTATTGGTATAAAATGCATGCAATAATACAAAGTTGACAAATATTTATGGGTGCATGAGTACGTATATAGCTATGGGTTAATTTAATAAATATAATGAAGGTAGGGTATGAAAGTAAGTAGAGTCAAATTTAGGACAAGAGAACTACACTAATTGCGTGGACCATCTGGTAGAGCTCGTTGTAACATCAAGCGGCACAAGTTATTAATATTAAATTCACTTCCAACAATGCCCTATTTTATTCACAATAATTTATCTACATTTTGTTTCTCTCTTAAAAAATAACTAGCCAACGGTCTATAAAATGCCCAATCTCAAGACTAAAGTTCAAACATTTAACGACTTTTGATTTATAGATGCAATTTTTAGTGCGTTATTTTAATAATGGTATTAAATCACTGCACTATCATTTTTCTAATTACATTAAGATGGTAAAAAAAAAAAAAAAAAAAAATTGAGAAGATCATGTAATGGGCCTTGAGTGTGTTAAATTTGAGAGCCTTTTACCTTCAATTATGGGCTGGATCGACAGAAGAGGCCCACGTCAATTGGTAACTCAAAATTCAGGATGCCGGGCTTGGCCCACGTTCGGACTTTATATATATGTATATATTTATATTTATATGCACAATGATGATGGGTTGAAGATTAGAAAGGGAGAGGAAATAGTGTTGTTGCCTGCCTTCAAAGGAAAGAAAAGGCAATTGAGAACTGATGTAATGGGTTTACCCAAGGCTTTTGTTTTTATTATGGGAGGCTTTTTAATGTAGGTGGGTTTGTTACTTTGGATCTCTCTCATTTATCAAATTTCTCCAATTTTCCTTAAAATATCAGCAACCTCATCTATGATTGATTGCTTCTAATTTTTGCAATTTTTATTGTTCTCAAGGACTATAATCATATTAATTAAGTTGCCCATTACAGAATTGTAAGGGCGGATGGTTCACAAAAATGTGTATTTATCTATTACCAGAAGAAGAAAGCGGGGGTGAAATCAATTTGAAAACAGGAAAGACGGGCGATTTAGTTTGGAACAATTCTTGGCGCTCGCCAATTTGATTGCTTAGAGGAGGTAAAAAGGGGAACATGTTTGTTGTAGTTTCTTTTAAAAAAATTCTTTGATGGGTGGGTGAGGTTTGAACCTGTCAACCACTGGTTGGAAGCTATGCGTTGAATTCTACTTCCTACTGTTGTAATCCGGCGTCAACCAAACCAAACCAAACCAACTGCGGCCACCCTCCCTCCCTTCCCAATGCCATTGATGCTTTTGGCTTGCGTTTGAAGCTGCCCTTCAAAGGTTAACTGTTTCTGTATTTAATATTCTCTCATTTTCTTACTCGTTCATTCCTTATTTCTAATACTCTTACCTTTCAGGCATTTCGTCGAGCATCTGGGGCCCCTTTCATCTTGGCCTCATATCGCCTTCGACACCGCGTGTGTCTGTTCGCCAAACAAGACTCAGACAAACACATTTTCTTAGCTTTTCATTCTTCAACTCAAAGTAATTCACCTCTAATCAACCCCTTAAGCTCCCTTCTCCAACCCACTCCCGCACCACCATTCCCATTCTCTTGCTAACTTTACAAGCCAAATCGAATCTCAGCTTTAAAGGAACATCTGAACTACTCCTTTTCGACGATTTGTCAAATTCTTTGGACCCAACCCATCATCCTCTTCTGCTGGAGCGAAGGAGGGTTAGTGGGGTCAAACCCAGAATATGAAGCTTTCCGCATTACAGCAGACCTATGCTGCCCGTCGGGCCAATAGCTTCAGAGGATCGCCGTTGGATTCGTCCACGGATAGTCCAATCAAGTCGCCGGCGGGGATTTTCTGGCTAGTTCTTCATGGACTTTGTTGCCTCATCAGTCTTGTGCTTGGATTTCGCTTCTCTCGTCTTGTGTTTTTCCTTTTCTTCTCTACTTCCACTACCACTAACCTCTACTTGACTCCTTTTCGATCCGCTACTGACCTGAACATTCACTCTACTTCGCTGCCAAATCCGACTGTAAATCTTGAAATTCCTGCGAATTCGACGACGACTACGACCATTGCCACTTCGAGTAGCCGCGTGGTCGTAGGGAGGCATGGGATCCGAATCCGGCCGTGGCCACATCCAAACCCTACTGAAGTCATGAAGGCTCACCAGATTATTGAGACGGTACAGAGGGAACAAAGGCGCCAATTCGGGGTCAAGAATCCGCGAAAGTTAATTGCTATAACGCCAACTTATGTGCGGACTTTCCAGGCGCTCCACATGACTGGTGTTATGCACTCGCTAATGTTGGTCCCTTACGAGCTTGTTTGGATCGTGGTGGAGGCCGGTGGAATCACCAACGAGACTGCTTCTGTTCTTGCCAAGTCTGGGCTGGAGACTATTCACGTTGGGTTCAATCAGCGGATGCCAACTTCTTGGGAGGGTAGGCATCGAATTGAGGCTCAGATGAGGCTTCATGCTTTGAGGTTATTTCTCCATACCTTCCTTTTTTCCATTGTGCTTGATGTTTGCTTGTTTTTTGAAGAATTAAGTAAGTTAGTTAAACGCATCTGTTTCTTTCTAAAAAAAAGCTGAGTGCTCGAGTACGATTTAGTTAGTAAGCTACTAATTGCGGAGCAAAAAAGGAGAAGAGATCAAAGATTGTGCATGATGATGAATATTGTATTTCTTTGCCCCCATTTTCTCTTATTACGACTGCGCATTTCAGTTTGCTTTTAGAATATGAATTTGATTCCGTAGGTGTGAATGATGCAGAATTGTGAGCAAAATGAGGCTGGATGGAATTGTGATATTTGTGGATGACAGTAATATGCACAGTATGGAGTTCTTTGATGAGATCCAGAATGTGAGGTGGTTTGGTGCTCTGTCTGTCGGAATTATCGTTCAGTCAGATAAACAAGATGAATCATCAGAGGAGGTGGAGAACCTTCCAATTCCTGCTCAGGGTCCTGCTTGTAATTCTTCCAATAAGTTGGTTGGTTGGCACACCTTCAATGCGCTCCCATATGCCGGAAAGAGTGCTAAATTCATTGGTGACAAGACATCAGTTCTTCCGAGAAAGCTTGAGTGGTGTGGGTTTGCGTTGAATTCCAAGTTGCTATGGAAAGATGCAGAAGATAAGCCAGAATGGGTCAATGAGTTTGATACATTGGATGTTGGTGATGATGCTTTAGAGAGTCCCTTATTTCTTTTGAAGGATGCATCGATGGTTGAGCCTCTTGGAAGTTGTGGCCGCCAAGTTTTGCTCTGGTGGCTCAGAGTTGAAGCTCGTTTCGATAGCAAATTTCCTCATGGGTTAGTATCATCTTTTATTTAATGCCTTCCTCCATATTACATTTATGAAATTCGTCAATCTGTTAGATATAGGACTAAACATGAGATGAAACAATATGAAATTTTGGGTCAATTTGTTTCGAATGCGTATTGAAATTTTAATAACATTTCAAACACCTAAAAATGACATAATATCGTGTTACTGAATTGGGAGATGCAATTATAGAAAGGCATCTCCGTTAAACTTTCCTGTTGAGGCCGTTCATGTCCAATCTGATCCTTTAATTTAATGTCTTCTCTACTCTCCAAGGATGTCTTTATCACCTCTCCTTGATCATGGTTTATCATCTTAACTGGTTTTCATATTGATTTTTTCTAATGCAACTTTTATCTAGATTTGATGTTATGTGTATGTTGTATCTCTAATTTTTGCTTCTGGATATTTTTGGTATGAAAATTTCTATCTTTTGGTGCTTGCAATACTTGTTATAAGTGGTCAACTTACAAGAATATTTAATAATTCATTAAAAGGCCACTGCACTTGAATATTGGAGCCAATAGATTTTCGTGGTAGGTGGTAGATCTGTGTTTTTTGTTTGATGCGGTTGTTAATGATATTATATGCTGCTATATGGTAGTAGGACGAACAAATTCTTCTAATTCTAAATTGTAAATCGATCAGTTCATTTAACATGTAAATTGTATTGTCACTGCAATTAATTTTTGCTTTGCATCAATGATGCCGAGGACATTAAATAGATCAGGCTTTGGAGAGTGAAAAGAGTTGAGGGCTTTTTAGAGGGGTGGTTTTTTTGCCTACTCATCTTCCGGATGTTGGTCCCTCATCAAGCTTATTTTTTTCATCAACATACAAACCCATACCTTTTTTAGATATTCATATTATATATAATTTCTGACTAATATAAGTAATCTTTTTCTATAACTATTATCCTCTTTTCTAAGATAACATAACCTCTACGCCCTCAGGTTCCTATCGGACTCTGAACATTTGGCAATGTGTCGGAGATGGCCTTAGTGTTGGAAGAAACCTTGGACAATCTTGTAGTTTTTCTTATCGTTCTATAGAAGACAAGATCATAGTCTCCTCTTTTGAATCTGTCATAGGTTGAGCTCAATGTTACGTTCAAAACGTTGTCGAGATTAGAATCACTAGCAGTCTCCTAGAAGTTCTTCTTGCCTAGTAATTATTTTCTTCCAACTTTGCCTTCTCTCTTTCCATTTTTGAATTTTGACTACCGTTCCAAACGCCTTTAAGAATTTACAACAAAAACCATGGCCTCTGTTTTCATCTTGCCTTAATCTTTTCCAAGAAGGGTTGCTCATCTTGATGGCCAATTTCCGGTGATCTAATTACATTTACTCCCATTCTTTCGCCATTTATACGTTCTATTTCTATAGGGCATTATAGACACCTCTTAAGACATTATTTCTATAGATCAATCAAGGTATAGGAGGTTATGCTTATGGCCGACCCACCTCACTAATTCTGGACAGGCTTTGCCTCATCCCGCAAATTCTCGAGAGGTTTGCTCACCCTAACTGAGGGAATAGTTTCTTCTCATCTACTCATAGCTCCAAAATTCTAGTGGAAAACAGTAAAGGTGATGTATGTGAAATAATGGAAGATTTATATTATCAAGCTTTTCACCAAATGCTTTGAACCTGTGACCGAAAGGCATTTCCAAACATCTCAAATCTGATAAAACATTTCCTTGGACATGATTTTTCACTTCTTTCATTCTTTTTCCTTTAAGAATTTGATCCCGAAGATCCAAAATCTAATAAAAATTTCCAAGAATATCGTTAATTAGAAGCCCCTTCAGATTTTTGCTCTTCTTTCTGGCAAACTTCTGTACAAAATTATAGTACAAGAATCCTCTTCTTCGTACTGTTTCTGTTTTTCAAAAGTCAAGGACAAAGGATGCCAGTTCACTATCTAGTTTAGCAGTCTTTAATCTCTAGGAAGCTAGGGTCATAGGGATTTGAGGTTTGGTTGCAATACAAAGTTTCATCTTCATTTCTGAATGCGCCTTTTGACTATGAAATGCGGCGATTCCTTACTGTTTGGTAGCCTAATCCGCTTTAGGCTACCTTGCTTCATCTTCCTTTTCACTATATCTGAAAGAGACATCCAACTTCGCTATAATTTAGCTGGTGCAAAGAGTTCTACACATTAAAGTATAAAAAGAAAGGATCAGGGTAATACCTGGGTGGTTTATTTTTTCTTGCATCGCACCACCTACTTATATCGTTGTTTTCAATCTTTTCTGGGTCGTTTCTGTGTTTTCATCTGCATATGTGTCTATGGTATCTTCTTCATATGCATTTTTTTTTTTCATTTAGATTCTCAAGTTAATGGTATTGTTGGCCATTTCACTGGGATGCCGGATCCTGCTTGGACAACTTTCGTTGATCCTCCATCATGAATGTTGCTTTTATATTCACTTAATGCTTCCATTTCTATTTTATATAGGTGGTTAATCGACCCTCCTTTGGAGATTACTGTACCTGCAAAACGAACACCATGGCCGGATGTTCCTCCCGAACTCCCTACTGGTGAAAAAGCTCGGAGAGGCAACCACGAGGAAACAACTAAGCTTCCTGCAAAGGCTCATTCATCCAGATCCAGAAGTTCTCGAAGCAAGAGAAAGCGGCACGAACCGAAAGTGGTGGATACTCAAACCTCAGTGAGACATTCTCAGAACTGAAAAGAAACAGGCCATATCACGTCCATGATCTTTCTGGTGTCCAAAGATTAGATGATAAGAATTGAAGGGAAGAAATGGTTTTTGAGGTAGGCAGGTAAAAAAGATCGTGGTCTGGTCTCAATGTGAATGTGAATCAGGAGAGGCAGGCTTCATAACAGGGCCCATGTATACAAAGAATTCAGTTTTGATTTCAGACTCGGTTACAGTTTTCTCTTTTCTATTAAAAATTTTTATTTTTTTGTTTCATTATGGGGTGATTGATGTTCTAATGTGGTGAGAAGGGGATTTGTACCTGCTGCTGCTACTGCAGGGAAGCGTGTATTCAATATGTTTCAACATTTTATACGTGATGCTCTCAATAGTGTAGTTGTGAGGCCGTTTGCCTACTTCATAATCATAGAACATAAAACAAAGCAAAGTTGGTGTTGGGTCTCTTCCAATTTAGATTGGACATTGCTGCTAAAATACCTTCGATACTTCAACCATGTAACGTTGTCGTAAATTATGAGGGGGGTGGGGAACTTAGCCCTTGCGTTGCCATAGGTCATTACTTTCCAAATTCATTGAATTTCAACTTGGAGGTATAAAATAAAATGGAAATCAGAAAAAAAGAGAAAAAAAAAAGTTGCAACAATTGAGGAGTGCACATTAAGTAAAAACCGGGAATATTGTATGAACAAAGAAAGATTTGGAGAGAATGAAATTTGTGTTCCCAAGAGAAGACGCCTGCTCCCCCTATTTAATGGATTCATACTGTGTTGGTGTTTTTTGGTTACGTTGAAGGGATGGGATGGGAGGGGATGGTCGCTTCTCTGCCATGCCTTTTCTCAGCTTCTTGGGAACAGGAGCCGCCACTTCTCCCTTTCATCCCTTCTCTTTTCTTTTCTTTTCTTTTTCAACACTTGTATTTCCTTCGAGATTAAACGCTTTTACTTTCTCATCTTTGAATTCTAAAAGGGGTGATGGAAGTTGTGATCTGAGATGAGATGAGCTCCTCGTGTATGGGAAATGACAGTGAAACTCAGTCATGTCATCTTGTCCGCTGGCACACTCTCCCATGCCAAATTCAATCGGTTGCATTATATTTTATTTCCTTTTTTAACTGCCAAAACCTTCCGCCATCAACTTGCCCTTTCAATCTCCCATTTCCCAACCTTCAACTTTCTAACTCATTACACCATTTACTTTTCTCCAAACCCATGAGCTAACCTCCACCTCCTATAAATACCCATCGCCACTTCCCCCACTTCCTCCATAACTCCCAATCAACAATCATCCCTCTTCTTTAACCAACCTTCGCCATGCCTTCTCCCACCACTTTGCTTCCCCTCCTCTCCTTCTTCCTCCTTTCCACTTCCGCCCTCTCCTCCTCCCTGCTCAGCCACCGGAGTGACAGCGAGGTGAGAGCAACCTACGACCTGTGGCTGGCGAGGTTTGGCAAGACCTACAACGGAATCGAAGAACAGGAGAAGAGGTTTCAGATCTTCCGGGAGAATCTGAACTTCATCGATGAGCATAACTCTGAGAATCGGACGTATAAGGTTGGATTGAACAGGTTCGCCGATTTGACCAACGACGAGTATCGGGCTGCGTATTTGGGGACCAGGTCGTCCCCTGCTCGACGAGTCATGAAGGACAAGAACGCCAGTCGCCGATACGCCGTCAACAACCGCGATCAGTTGCCGGAATCCGTCGATTGGAGGGCTAAAGGTGCCGTTACTCCCATAAAAAATCAAGGAAGTTGCGGTGAGTTTTTTAAATTTCAACAGCTGTTGAGAGTATATACAATTTTTTTTTTTTTTTAATTACGGTTATATATTTTGAAAATTTTATTTCCCCGCCGACTTTAATATAATTGTGTTGTTGGGGGGAAACAGGAAGCTGCTGGGCATTCTCCACCATAGCGGCAGTGGAAGGCATAAACCAGATCGTCACCGGAGAACTCATCTCTCTCTCCGAACAAGAGCTTGTTAGCTGTGATAAAAAGTACAATTCAGGCTGCAACGGAGGCCTTATGGACTATGCCTTCCAGTTCATCATTGACAACGGCGGCTTGGACACCGAAGAAGATTACCCTTATGAGGGCTTCGACGGACAATGCGATCCCACCAGGGTGAGATTATTTCTGCTTTTCTCCGCCGGATTTTGATTCCCTCTCTGGAATTGAATAGAATTGAATTGAGTTGAATTGAATGACATCTCCCCTCTCTCTCTCAGAAGAATGCCAAGGTTGTTAGCATCGACGGGTACGAGGATGTCCCTGCCAACGACGAGGAAACATTGAAGAAGGCCGTTGCCCATCAGCCAGTGAGCGTCGCCATTGAAGCTAGTGGCTTGGCTGTGCAACTCTACCAATCGGTAAGCAATCGTGTCTCTCTCACATTTCGTGAACTATCCACTTCAATCCATAAATTGTGATTGATCACATTTGTCTGAACTGTTCAGGGTGTATTCACTGGTGTTTGTGGCTCTGCTCTGGACCATGGCGTGGTCGCTGTTGGATATGGCACAGAGAACGGGGTTGATTATTGGCTTGTAAGGAACTCTTGGGGCACGGGATGGGGTGAGGATGGCTACTTCAAGCTAGAGCGCAATGTAAAGCACACTACCAATGGCAAGTGTGGGATCACAATGCAGGCTTCTTACCCTGTTAAGAATGGCAGCAACCCAACAAGATCATACTCGGCTTTGGAAACTGTTGGGGACAAGAACAAGATTAGCACTGCCACAATATAAACTTCTGGCAGCTTGGGAAGAAGAAAAACAGGTGAAATGAAGAGAAATTATGTCTTGATACTTCATTTCCTATTGGTCTGAAGTTGGGCCCATTGTTTTACCTAGAAATCTTAATGTGCTTCTTTCTGTAAATGATTCGGTTCAATATCTCAATGTTCCTTAACAGTTTAATGATATCTGTGGCATTTAAGAAGGAGCTGTCTTTTTGTGTTGTCATTCCCCACCCCCAATCAAAGAAACAATTGAGCAAGTTTCCCCTCATGATTTTGCCCATTGCTTCCACCTAATGCCATCATTGGGGTCAACTTTGGGGCTGCAAGATGGTGGCAATACTTAATAATTCAATTCCAGGGGAAATTTCATCTCTGCATATAATATAATAATAAGAATATACAAGTAAAAGGAGAGAGAGAGAGAGAGAGAGAATCGTGCACTTCTGATAAAAATCCAGAAGAAGAACGGAAAGCAGAATTGGAAATAAAGAAAGGCAATTTGATTTTTCAATGAAAATCACGTTCTCACCAAACATCGAAGATAGACATTCCAAGTAAATGGGTCCGTTTCGTTTTTGATGATCTACTCCTTTGCTTCACGTCTTTGGGAACTTAAAAGCATTAATAATTTGGATATTTTCCTTCTCACCTTAATTATTACGTTCTCGTTGTCTACGTCGAAGTACAGTGCTGGGGACGGATAAGAGCTTCTTCAAATGCCAATCGAAGTCTAAGAAGTTTCAGTTCTGTGCACAAGATGGTGGCTGTGTTCAATAAAGAGTTATTGAGCTGGTATCTGATCACCCTCAAGCTCAGAGAAACGGTAGAATCTGGAATTCCCATAAACTCAAATTCAGCCAATTCTGTTGATTCTCAAGAAAAATCGGAACTCCAGCTTCAGTGGCAGAGACAGAATCATTCAGAATCCCGTCGTGTTATAATAGAAGATGAAGATCAGAAGCTTGAAGAAGACCCGGAATCACCGGAGTCAGGATGGGTTATCACCATCAAGGAAAAGCTTGGCCAAGCACATCAAGATGAAGTAGAAAGTTCGTGGGCGAAGGTCAGCATTTACAAGGTCCCCCACTACCTGAAAGATGGAGACGACAAAGCTGTTGTTCCTCAGATTGTGTCTTTGGGACCTTACCACCATGGAAAGCGCCGGGTCCGGCAAATGGAACGCCATAAATGGCGATCGCTTCACCACATCCTAGAGAGAACAAAGCATGACATAAAGCTTTATCTGGATGCCATGAAAGAACTTGAAGAGAAAGCCCGTAGTTGTTATGAAGGACCGTTCAGTTATAGCAGCAATGAGTTTGTTGAAATGATGGTGCTGGATGGTTGCTTTGTGCTTGAGCTCTTCAGAGGAGCTGCAGAAGGATTCAAACAACTTGGGTACCCTCGAAATGATCCAATCTTCGCAATGCGCGGCTCAATGCATTCAATCCAGAGGGACATGATAATGCTCGAAAATCAGCTGCCCCTGTTTGTACTGGATCGGCTGCTAGAGCTTCAGCTTGGTGACCACTACCAGAAAGGGCTTGTAGCCGAATTGGCACTCAGATTCTTCGATCCATTAACCCCAAACGATGAGCCCTTGACTAGAAGTAACTTGAACAAACTAGAATCATCTCTCGGAAACACAACCGCCTTTGACCCGCTTGGTTATCAAGGCGGACTTCATTGCCTCGACGTTTTCCGGCAAAGTCTCCTGCGATCAGGCCCCAAATTAGCACCAAAAGTGTGGATCAAACGGCGGTCTCATGCAAATCGGGTGGCCGATAAACGGAGGCAGCAATTGATACACTGCGTGAAAGAGCTGAAAGACGCAGGAATCAGATTCCAGAAGAAGAAAACTGATCGATTTTGGGACATAAATTTCAATAACGGGGTTATGCAAATTCCACGGCTATTGATTCACGACGGAACAAGGTCATTGTTTCTGAATCTAATAGCATTCGAACAGTGTCATCTTGATTGCAGCAATGACATAACCTCCTATGTGGTTTTCATGGATAATCTAATCGACTCTCATGAAGACGTTGCTTACCTCCATTACTGTGGGATAATAGAGCATTGGCTTGGCAGTGATGAGGAGGTTGCTGAGCTCTTCAATCGTCTCTGTCAAGAGGTAGTTTACGACATCAATGCTAGCTACCTTTCCCAACTGTCCGAGGATGTGAATCGCTACTACAACCATAAATGGAATGCTTGGAGAGCAACCTTGAAACACAACTACTTCAGCAATCCATGGGCCATCATCTCTTTGGTTGCCGCAGTAGTTCTTCTGTTGCTTACTTTTGCACAGACCTTCTAT
The DNA here is from genome assembly GCF_002738345.1 of Cucurbita maxima. NCBI lineage: Eukaryota > Viridiplantae > Streptophyta > Magnoliopsida > Cucurbitales > Cucurbitaceae > Cucurbita > Cucurbita maxima. Next base: position 2,597,870 of record NW_019272020.1, read on the forward strand.
GGTGTTTACGGTTATTACAGGCCCCCAAATTGACCCACAACTCAGAACCTGCCCCTCTCTCTATCATATCAGATAAAAAGCTTCTGTTTTTCAGTTGTTTCTTCTCCTTTTCTTCTTCTTTTTCTTTTGGATTGGTTTTCCAGCTCAGTTCAAATAGCTGATGGAATTGTGTTATTGGTTTTGTAATACGAAAGTAGTTTTCATTTTGATTATGTTGTGGATGGAGCTGCCTTTGAATTTTCAGAGTAACATGAAGCCCAGATGAGATGACTTTGTTTGGTCTTTTTTGTGGTAACATCTAATTGAACTAATGGCGTAAATTCTGTCTTAGATTCACTCTTTCATAGGCTACTATTTCTATAATGCCCATAATATTTTCACGATATCAAAAGAAGTTTGGCTTTTGCTGCTTCTTTACTCGAGAACTTGTAGAAGCTCAGAAGAAATTCGACGTTAAAATAGCTTTTCCTACAGATGAATGGGGATTACAGTGATTTTTCAATCTTTACGACCGAAGGATATCATCTGTCAAGGAGAGAAGGGAAAATTCAGAAATCATACTATGTCTTCCCGAAACTTGATTTTCCATAGGAACATCCAAAGAAGTACAAAGATGAGGGGAAATGAAAAAACCAGCAGCAGATGATCAGCCTAACTTATCTTCAGTACAATTATCTCTTACCGCCTTCTCCTCGTGTAGAACTAACTGAGAACAAGAATACAGCAGAATAAATAAAGTTTACCAGTTCTCTACTTAATAGAAATAATTACTACTATTAATCTACCCAAAGACTTCAATCCTTCAGAAGGCTCTTGGTGTCGCTCGAAGCTGCACCCTTTCCATCATACCGCTATCAAGTAAAGAGCATCGTTAGTTAATAATTGCATGGGACATGATGAATGGAAGAAGACCATGAAAACAGAGAACATACCTGTTTACCAAAGGAGAACGGGACATATTTATATTTGATCATGTGTGATATCTGTCTCCTCATGGTGAGAGTGAACAGCACCACCCAGTAAAATAGAAGGATAGGCCAAAATACAGGTACATCAAATGCACTGAAGAATGTCATCAAAAAAGCAATACAGAAGGCTTTTGTGATGGAGTACCTTCAAAGTGTAAAGGAAGGAAGCATTACCAAAAGTTAGAATTCTTCTTTCATTGGTCATTTTGATCTATAAGCTAAAAATAGAAAACTTATTGGATGAGGAAGCTATAATGTCCCTAATAACTGTTGAATACAAACTCGAAAATCTGCATGCACCATTGCAATTGAAAAACAGATTCACACTAAGGATAAAGCCCAGTCCAAGACGATGGAATCTGTTTTCTACATGATTAAATTTGATGGTAGCAATTCTTTTTTATAAAAAAAATATATATTAGTAGATTAGGCAGTCAATTGTGTTAAAACTAAACCTTAATAAACACAGGCCATCAGTATGCAAATAAACAGAGGATTTGTATCATATTACATTACGGGGAACTTTCTTCTGAATATTTTTGTTTTCGAGAATAAAACTCAATGTTTAACAGCTTAAAGATCGATCCTATCCAATAGCTGCAATGCTGCTGGAAGTAATATAAATGTGAAACATGAAGGTTGAGAACAAAGGTATGAAAATTGCACACAATTAGAAACATTGTAAAAAGAAACATCAAAATCCCGAGGTTCTATCATGAAGAAAAGATGCTGAATAATTGAAACAATATCTTTTATAGGAAACGTCATACATCTTAACCTATAGGTCAGAACCTTTTAGATATTTACAGCAAGTATCAACCAGCTTGATTAAAGTTGCAAGGAATCTAGCCAAGGTTTTTTCTTTATATTTTGGTTTGTCTCCAAATTCTAGAGGGCAGAGAAATTAATCAATATGGTAGTTACTTTTAAAATCATTAAATACATGGTTAACATTTTTTCTTTTTATTTTTTTTTTTTGAATTTCTTCCTCTGAAATCCAATGATGTACAAGTGACAGCCAGTTGATCAAATAACTTCTTGGGCGCAGGGTTGAGGGAGCAAAGACGGTTCTCTTAAATGGACAATGACATGGGTCAAGAGCTAGCTAGGAGTCTAGAACCCGGAGCGCAACCCTTTAAAATATACCTAGTTCAAATAAATAGAATATCCACAAACTTCTGATTGCGGGAAAAGGTCAAATTCTGGGCTCAAAATTAAATGGGAACAAACTCAGCAAACATATGAAATATCAAACACAAAAACCATCCAGAGATCCCAGGCACCAATCTTGATCAAATCCTATACTATGGGTGAAAAGTTAAAAGAATTCCGACCCCCAATCATTAATAAAGCTCATGACTCCAATCCAACAGTTACCCATCTCCTAAAGCTTAAGCAAATCTCGACAGTTCGTAATTACACTACAAATTCCCGATCGCATGGTTCACATATATATCAGAGTATTCAATCAAAAGACACTGCGATGGCTCAAATTGAAAATGGGAAGGAAAAAATGCAACGAATCGGAAACCTGGACGCACCAGAACTTGAACTCCGGAAGCCTACGAACGAAAGGGCGGAACTCATCGGATTCCCTGAGGGGAAGCGCAGGGCCGTCATGGAGATCCAGGATCTCAGGATCCACTTGGGGCGAGAGAAACCCAATTAGAAGATTGAGGATGTAAATTCCGAGACCGTATGAGACGATGTAGAATCCTTCGATGAGGTAAACCCGAAGGACATAGATAGAGGCGACGAAAAAACAGGCGATCCAACGGTAGAAGATGTACGGGGTACACCTATCGAGAAGGTGCTGATACCGCCGGGAAACGGCATGGCTCCACCGTGCAAAGAGAGTGGTAGAAGAGACACCTTCTGCGGCGTTGAGACCAACGCCAGCCGCTTCACTTTCCATTGGGACTCAAAAGTATCGGCAACCGTCGTCGCCCAATTTATATACTCGAGATTTGATTTCCCCGTTCCTACGTTTGTATCTGTAATTATCTCCCTTCAGCCATTTGCCAAGGTAGGGTGGGTTGACGAACTGGCCGTCGTTCGCGGGCTGATTCCCCTCGATCAATTTTTTTTCTCTTTTTTCTTTTTAAACCGATCCTTGGCGCTTCCGCTTCGCAACTCCCCAAGTCAATACTTTACCATATTGCACTTTGCAATACGAACCTTTCATTTTAATTGTTCATTGTGAAATAGATTAAAATAGTTTTTTCTTTTTAATTTTTATTATTATTATACTAACATTTAATTTAATTAAAATGGGAGAGAGGATGGTAAGTGAGCCCAACGAATGTCAACAAGGACGTTTGGCCTCAAAGGTAGGTCTAAAGATTAGAAACGAGTGCCCCCAAGCTAGGTCGTTAAATCTCACATCAATTGGAGAGAAAAACGAGTACCAACGAGGATGCTTGATTTCAAAATGGGTGGATTGTAAAATCTTACATCGATTAAAGAGAAGAACGAAACATTCTTTAAAACGGAGTGAAGAAACATTCTCCAAACAAACTTTTTTATGTTAGTTGAATGATGTATACTTTATGTTAGTTTTAGTTGAATGGATTCATCAACAATGCAAGTTCGGCCTCCCATCGAGGAATGTATTATGGATGAGGTGTCATGCATTTAGACTAGGTAACATTCTAGATTCGATATAACCCACTCTCTATGTGACTCGAGGTTGATATTTCACACATATAATATGACACTGGATTATATCCTTCTCTGATGCATTTCATCTGTCTGAGATAAGACTGCCTCAACAAAATTAAAGACAACCGAGACTAAATAATCTACAACACTGAATCCGAGTCTTTGCATAACTTCCCCAACGCCTTCCAAGTAAAAAATTAATCAGAAGAAGATAGAGTTGATCCAGAGCAAAATTTACTTCTTTCCTTTTCTCTTCCTGTTTTCCTTCTTCCCCACGGTGATAGCTTTACGCAGGATACTAAGTTCATAATCCTTCCTTCTCAAGTCTTCTTTCAGGCTCTCAACCTCTTTCAAGTGATCACAACAGTGACTCGAGTCCTCCTTTTGTTTCAATTCTTGCTTCAACCTTTCAACCTCCTCCACATGGTTGCAACATCTACTCGAGTTTGAAATTGTCTCCATTTCAATTTTCTGGTCAGTCTTCTGTTTTTTGGACATTACTAGGCTTTCAATCACCTCTAGGTCCCTCTTTCTCGATGATACTTTTTCAGCAAAATCATTTGCTCCCATTGTGCGAACAAAGATACTGACAATGGACCCTGAACGTTGAAACCTGACAAGCTTTTGTGGGCGTCCAGATGAGTCCTGATTGTATGGCAGGAGTGGATAATATAATCAGTAAAACCAACCAGGCAATTGTGCTCAAATTATTTCCCATTTCCCAGTTTGGAATATGATGAACTAATTTGGTGAGGATTTGGCAAAGTATTGAGTGTCAGACTGTCAGTATTATAAGGGAACAAGGAAAGCATAACAAATGAAGAAAATAAATCATTCCACATAAAAATAGAGATGTGTGCGTTCACAATTACCTCATTTGGGTTACCTTCAATCTGTTCGAATGCTTGTCGTGCCTCCTTGGAATTCTTAAAAACCGCAAATGCAGAGTATATATCCCCCCCTTGACCTCTCTTAGGTGGCTGTTGGAAAATCAATCGTCAAAACATAAAATTCATTGATAAAAGGTGGTAGGTGGAGAAGAATATAGACACTGCACAATGGATCATCTTGTTTACACAATAGATATTTGGTTCACTAGTTAAACTGCTCAGCTAAGAGATAACTTGCCTGGCCACTCAACTTATAGTTTCGCACCACAACCCCACCCCAGCCGCTCAACTTTCTTAATCCATAAAGGACCCATTCAATAAGCTATCATTCAAAAGTGTATTGGATCCTAAACCTACAGTAGTGAACTGTGTGCATGATCTTTTCGTGGAAATCATCGGAGGTTTGAGCTCAATAGAGAGACTGGATTTACGTTGTGCATTAAAAAACTATTGACTATGTATATGACATGGAGATTATCACAAAAATTTAATAGTAATGTATATCTATGGATCCATATGAATTGAATGTAGCATACTCAACCTTGAGTTCAATGGTGAAGTCACCAGGAATAACTCCAGCTAATGCTTCACTTGGTACATTAATCGGTATTCGATGAAGAAGTAACTTCTCCATACCAATTTGAGGTGTCTGCAGTATATAAAGAAAAACTAATATTAATATATGAGCACAAACATAAGCTCTACTGTGATTGGGTTGGAAAATCCCTATTCTTACATCCTCATCAACTATAGCAATCACATCATCAGCTTTACTCTCAAGTTTTGCGAGAACAAGTTTCATGGCAGCACGAGCATCATCCAGACAATTATGTGAAGCACCCTCCTCCCGAAGATCATAGCCCAAGACAGACTGCCAAAGTAAAAAAAAAAAAAAAAAAAAAAAAAAAAAAAAAAAAAAAAAAAAAAAAAAAAAAAAAAAAAAAAAAAAAAAAAAAAAAAAAAAAAAAAAGAACTATGAGAGACGAATGCTCTCAATTAGGCAAATAAATGCCCTTGCAGAAATAAAAATACTCAATAACATGAACTATGAAAAACATTTATTTTACACGTGCCTTACACAGCTTATTCAAAGAAGGTCTTCTATAGATAGATCCATTGGAATACTTGAAGATAAATGAAGTGTCAATCACCCTCGTGTGATCTAATTTAAGTGCTGTAGTAATAAAAGAACAAAGGACAGAGAATAAACAAATGTCAGGGTACGCAATACACACAATTTTCAAGAAGCCATTTGTGTGCAAGGAATTTGGATATTCAACATGGGAATCCATATGCTCGTGCATTCGAAGGTCCCATACATGACTAGTTTTAATTCAGTTTTTATGTCAATAAACATCAATAAACATTAAAGGTATGAGGACATGAAAATCTTAAGATAGAATCCTTTAAAAAAAACAGGCGACTAGTCATTAGTATGGTATAATTTAAGGTCCAATTTTTTGCAATAGCAACCTAGTTTGAGTTGGGTAAGATATCACAAATTTAATTAAACGAGGTGGATATATTTTTAATGTTACATTCATACATCTTCCATCAAATTAAACAAAATGTTACTACAATACAATTAAATATATTTTACTGCAACTCCGTCTATTTATAAATAAATTATTACGTATACTCAACTTAAGAAGTAGAGTAAAAAACCTTAACACATAAATTTTAATGAAATTGAAACTTTTGGAGAAGTATAGATGAACTTGAAAAATAAAAAATATGGCCCTTACAGAATTGAAGGAAAACAAATACTGATGATCATTCTTAGATTACCTTGCAGGTCATTGTTCAGACTGTGGCCTGCCAAAATAGTTCCATGTGACAATAATTTTGTAATGGATCTCTACAATTTGAACAAAGAATATTAGATCATACATGTTCAAGCAAGAGTGAACCATCCTCAAACGAAACAAACTCAAATACCTGAACATCAACCAAAGAACAAGTAACTCCATCCAAATCCCCCGGAGAAATTCCAGTTATATCAGTTCTGTAGTCCTTAATTGCTTTTCTAGGATTTACAAGTTCATCAATTTTCACCTACAGAGAAATCTCTACACTCATCATAAAAGGTTTGAGAAAATCTATTGAGATCATAAATATTATATACTAGCAAACATATAGTACCATTGTTTTTCATTATGTGTGTGTGTATAAACGGAGGTGCGCATAGAGCCTACAAGAAGACATAAAGATCAAGAGCATACTTGTAAGTCGCGATCCACCATGCAAACCCTCACCAAGTTCTCAGTTCCATCTTCGCAGAGAACCATCTCACAATCAATGGCATATATTGCATTTGACTTCAGTGCTTTAGACTTTTGACTGAATTTTGTAACAATCCATCCCTTCAAAATCAGACCCACAAGTCAACACAATTCAAGAAAGATACGCAATAACTTGGTAACTATAGAAAACATTACATATTAAAATGGAAAGTTTGTTAGTCCATTAACAAAACAGGTAAAAGATTGCGCACAAAACAGAAGTTGACATCCTACCTTCTCATATGATGGGAATGAATATTCTAATGGATACTGTGGGTGTTCGAGTGTAAGCCGAACCAGCCTCTGCACGGCCATAATGATGGGTTAAAAAAATTTACAAGAGAATTACATACAAACGAATGGAAATAAAATAAAAATAATACAAGGAAAGTCGATAATAAACTAGGATAAGTTGACTGTACTAGTAAACGATGGATTTGCATAATGATTACTGGAACAATTAGACCAAATGCTATGAATGAGCATGTCAATAATTCGAGACAAACAGATTAAGGTTTCATTTATACGCCTGAAAGAGCTCAAGCTCAAGATCACCTGTCACAAGTTTTGCGCATTGCAGAAGTAGCATGATTACGAAAGGAAAAATAGCTAATAAGTGAAACATTCAAAGGAAGTGGTGCAATAGAAAACATGTGGAATACTTTCAGGAAAATATTGAAATGATCAAATATAAGTAACTAAGATAGAAAAATTCGTCGCTGTGGGTATTGATCCTCCAGCAAAAAGAACCCCACCTGCTCGGGTGATTCATTGTCGGAAGTTTTCTGCGATACTTGCTTCACAACATTGCGCTTCTCGTTACACTGGAGAATTTTATCCAAGAACTGATAACAAAAACATACACGTGATTTATGTCAGTCTTAGTTTGGAAAATAACAAGAGTTGAGAAAGCAGATAACACAAACTTCCCGTAGTGTTTGTGATAGACAGAGAACGATTCGTTACCATCAAATCATCCTCTTTGCTAAATGTCTTGAGAAAAGCAATCAACAAATCATTGGGCCTCTTAGACGGGTCGCACATGCTAGCCCCGAACTTAGGGTCACGACTGATAAGAAACTCCTTCCAGTCTCCTTCACTACCTCTCATTCCTCGCTTTTGGGTCAAACGCACCATCTCGACAAGCACCTACAAAGAGAAAAAAAAAAAAGAAAAGGTAAGAGCTTTTTATACAGATTTAGCCGCCTCCAGCCTTCCACAAAATACTAGGCATACACCCTGCGGACCAATTAAGTAACAGCACATAAATGGTAAAGACAGGTTGAAGAACAAAGTGAGTACCTTCTTCTCTGCTGTAGAGATCTTGTCCTCCATTGGAAACGCTCCGGAATTCGAAGTACGACTGCAACTGCGAAAAGAGTGGGTGCGTTCCCGCCGCGGAGTCTGCCTATGTCTTCGAGGGAGCTGTTGATAAAGAAGAAGCGACCGGCATTAGGGTCGGGTTTTCGGGTTGGATAAACGTAAACCTAAAATAATTTTATGTTATTGTTTTCATTTTTTATTTTTAGGCTAAATTAATAAAAAAAAAAATTACTCCAAGATCAAAACTTTGAAATTTAAATTTAAAAAAACAAACTTTGAAATGTATTTCCATGTTTCTTACTTTTCAAATTTATTAAAAAGAAAATAAAAGGGAATTTTTTTAATAATAAAAAGGGAATTATAAAAAATATTTATGTCAAATTCCAAGTACCAATTCCAACGGTGGAATATTTATTAAAATGGGGTTTTGAAACATTTAAAAACTGAATCTAATTGATATGAACTACTTGGACGAATTCTTGGGTTAGCTAGCGGGAAGAGGAAAAGGAGCGAACCCATAGAGTTGGGTTGTTTCATTTCAGGGTCTTCCAGCAATTCTTCATTAAAAACAACCACATGAAAACGTTCTGAACAAACAGGACACATAAGAACAACTCTAGAATAGTAGTTGAGGAATTGCACGGTTACAAAAGAATGCCTCGATCAGTATGTCATAAGGGGTGACCCACTGCAATGAACATCAGAAGCATCAGATACCCTCCGCCTGGGAGACAAAGTTGTCATGCCAACAGCGTCTACATCAAAATTGATTACACTTTTTCTCTTCTGGGATTCTAAACTTAGCTTCTCATCAGACGCTTCAGCAATTGGACTCAAAAGATCTATCGTTTCCTTCTGGTGAACGGACAACATAGCTTGAGCTTCTGCCACCACTGATGCATCATCATCAACAGCATACAGTATCTTCCTTATAGCTCCTACAGCCTGAAAAGAAACGAAATCAAAACGCTCAACTTCATGGGCTTGGAATTCTAATAGACCGAAGAAAATGCAGATACAAAACAGAGAATTTCAGAAACAAGTACAGGCAAACTTTCAATCTGTGGACTCTGGCAGAGTATCTCAATATCTCTTAGCTTAGAAAAGTAGAAATCCCTCTCTTTCTCAAGGCTGTCGATCGACAGTTTCAACGTCGTGATCTGCATTTTACATTAGTAAGTAAATATGCACTCTCCAGTTTCTTTTCGTCCATATTATCAAAGTTCACGCAGCTTCAGAAGATACCTGTTCATCATATGCAGATACTCCATTGGATGGAGGTTTTGAAACATTTGCTACCTGATTTCCAGAGTTCACTGATGCCTCATTTCTCCGAGCATTCTGAGAGACCTGAGCCCTGGATGCAGCAGCTGTTGAACCTTTTGCAGAAGAATGTGATGTAGTGCTCTTCTTGCTTGCGTCCTTTCCACCCTTGGATGCTTCTCTCCTTTCCAAAGCATTATAACTAAAAAGAAAACAAAATTGAACCATCAACATATGAACTGTTGTAGTGTAATTTGACGATCTAATATTAACAGACTAATAACTTCTTTATGATCATCACTTTTCAAACATTGAAGTTGACCATTGTGAATTTACTTGGTTCAAATCATCAAATATTTGCATGTTAGCTCCAAAAGGGGTCAGATTAAGTAATTATGAGTTAAAAGTAGCATGGTTACCGCAACCCTTATAAACAAAAACTCAATATTGGTTAATTGAAAACTGTAGCAGGTAATAGACCAGATTACCACTGCAAAACACCTCCATTGGCGGAATCACAATAACGCTTCATCCACTGCATGAACTCCAGATTATCAAGGGGCCTTCCTTTCACAAGCTTGCTCACCTCGATATGCTACAACATTGCAAGGAAGACAGTAACTAAGTACAGATCAACTACAGAGCAGATATAAAGAACCCAATCCAAAATCATAATAAGTTGGAATATTTCTTACAGAAACAGAATTAATCTGTGAAGTTGTAGGAATAATGGATAATACCAAAGGGGGTTATTAAAAAGGATACCTTGGTGATCTTTAATTTGTTGAACACATCTTGGAGGACCTTATAATTCTGGATCATTTCGTACTCGCTCTTCGCATCAAAATTGACCTTGTGCATCGGCACCATCCCTGGGTGAGCCGCATCCATCAATTGGCAATGAACCGCACCAGAGCATGCCTACAATTCAAGAATCCATAACAAGGGTCAAATAAACAGAATTTCCAAAAAAAAAAAAGCTCAGAACAAATACGAACAAAAGAAGTAACGCCATAGGAGTTTCGGGAGAAACCTCCTCGACTTTGGAAAGATTAAGGTGAAGAGTAGAGTTGATCCACGCGAGGATCTCAGATCTTCCAACGAAATACGCAGAATCCATCATCCCAATGTTTGTCGCCATTTCTTAGGGCTCTGAATCTCTCCCACAAAAACTCGTCGGGCTTTGTCACCGGCTGTGAAACTATTTCTCTCTGGAGTTGCAGGCGCGAAGACAATGGAACTGGGTCGGTTGCCAACGGCTCCCTGAGGAGGGGAATTTAAAAAAGGAGGAGGAGCGGGATTTCTAATAATTCAAAATGAAACGTCACGCCGTCAGGAGCGGTCGCCCCACCTATACATGGGCCTATTGGGCCCCTCTACTATACCGGAAAACAGTAACTTTTTGGGCCAGCCCATTAAGATGTATTTTGTAATTGAGAAATTTTTATGCAAATTAAATTATTATTATTTATTTCACATAAATCGTGGTTTTTTCAAAATTATTAAAATATGGGTTTTGAAAAGAAAATTATACCATTTGGAAGGATATAGACTAGAAATGTAGTGAAATTTGATCCCCGGCAAACCGCCGTCCGTACACAGCAAGATTACTCCGCCTTCAATTCCGCCTCTTCTCCTCCATTCGGCTCGACACAGTCTTGGAAACTCTCATTAGAACGCTTATCGATTCTGGAGTAGCCGCAATCTCCTCTAGATCCTCCGGCACTCGCACTACCGCCGACGTTCCGTACAAATACACCTCCCCTGGCCATCAACATCAACCCCATTTACATTCAAAATCAGAGTCCCATAAAAACTGTAATACAAAACTCGAAATCCGAAAACAAAGTGGTGGTGGAAGATGTAGAGTTTGGGATCGATCGCAGAAATGGAGACAGCCACCGCCATTTCTACTGATACCCAAATCTCTTCACAGAAGGATGAAGAACATGGGCCAGACTGCGGCCCAAAAGAAGCCACTCTTTTTAATATTCAATAAAGCATTTGAGCGAAGAAAACAAAGGCGGAGACATTAAACAAACCGCCATACCCATTTTTAAATTAAGAGACACCAGTAAAATAAAAGAAAAATTAAAATACTTGCTAGAATTTTTAAAGATTAAAAAGGTATTAAATACAAAATGATTTTAATGAAAAATAAATAAATGTATAGAGATTTGTGCAAAAACATATAGAATTGTGTGAATGAAGACTAATAAATAGGTCCATTATGGCTCCTCCTACTCCTACCCTCTTCACCCAATCACGTATCACTTAATCACAAAACCTGAATGCGTTACAGCTAGCGAATCACATGACGTGGCCTTCCCAATCTTATCTCATCTCTTTCACTAGTTTCACTACATATATAAATGCATTCAACTCATTACAAACTCTTTTTTTTTTTTTTCTTTTTGTTGCAATTATCTCTAAAAAAATTAAATACATTTTGTTTTTTAAAAAAGAAACAAGGTCAAACGGTTTTGCTTGCCCATACCGACTCCGTACATGTGCAAAGAAGCCTCCTCAACCGTTCCCTTCCCACGTGCCATTACTTTTTTTTCTTTTTTCAAATATAATCTCTCATCTTACCCACCAAATATTCCAATTTTTAAACGTTTCAAAAAAAGACTTAAATCTTAAATTCCAATTAATGGACAATGATTTCGTTTTTGGATTTAGGATAATTAAATAAATAAATAAATAAATAAATAAATAAAATATGATGGGTGGTGGTTGATGGGGTGCTTAAGATCCGGGGAGATAATTACAGTGTTTATTATATTTGATTACACAAAAATATATATATATATATATATATATATAATATTAGAATACAAAGATTTTCCGGTGCCAAACGGCAAGCAGATCCCTGGTGGTGGGAATTACTTTAATGTCCTCGTGGGCAAAGGCAAAACGACTAAAGGAAAATGGCAAGTGTGTTGGTGTGCCGCCTTCAGAGGGCGCAAAGCCGCACGTGGGTACGCTGTACGGTTGAGGAGAGCACGTGAGAGAGAATAAATAAATAAATAAAATGGTAACGAGGAAGTGGGGGATGAGTAGTTAGGAGGTTTTCCAGCTGTTTTGCCCCTTATTACCCTTACAAACCCAATTATTTCATTCTCCGTATTTCTTTCTTGCCTCTATACCTTACCGTTACTGGTCCTTTTTATATTTTTAATGTTTACTCTATAAATTATAATAAACATTCAAATTTAAATCAACTCTTTATATAAATCCAAGCGCACCAAGCTCTAAATCAATGATAGGTGCAAAATCAAATAATATATATCGTACAGAGATATTTTAATAACATGAGGCTACTCGTTCGTTCATGTCTCATTTACTTTTATAATTGTGTCCTAATATATATTTTTTAAAAATATCAATTTCTTTTGTTAATTTCCTACGCCACAAACGCCAAACCAAGTAGTAAAAAAGTGAATGAAATTCAATGAAAGGTGTGAAAAAACTAAATATTACATATTAAAATTTAGCACTGGGTCGAAAGTGTTTTTAAAAAAGGAAAAAAAAAATAGCGTAGAGAGAGAAGTAAAAGGAAAAGACGATAGGAAGCATGACCGGCGGGTGTCGGTGCGATAAAAAAAGTTGGGAAAGTTAGTTAAGTACGTGGGCGCGGGAGAGTGGTGGAGGTGATGATATTGCCAAGGTTTACAGCCTGTACTGACACAAATGCAGCAATAATAATTATTCGCTCCCCGATTCGGCGTCCCTAATTGTCGTTTTGTGCCACATCATCATATCTTTCTCTTTCTCTTTTTCTTTTAATTTTTAAGCTTCCACAAAAATAAAAAAATCTTAAAAATTGGGTGGAAGAAAATGGTAGACAGGCTGGCGAAAGGAGTCAAAGTGGGGGAGTCAGAGACGTTTCTTTTTTACCTCTCTCCCATTTATCTTCGCTCTCAAGCTTCTCTTATTTTATTACCCTTTCAATACTTAAAATAATATTAGTTTATAAATACAAATAACTATGTCACAATGTTTAAATAATTTCAAAGTTTTGGAAATAAACCAATCGAATATGCAGTTTTTTTTTTTTGTTTTTTTTAATGAATAATAATTGAAATAGAGAAATGATGCAATGGGTATGGGAGTTCAGTATCAAAGTGGGAGAGCGACTACTCCTTACTTTGGACCAAGCCAATTTTTAATCATTGTTTTTAGTCCATCCAAATATTATGTGGCTTTCATTTTTCTATTTTTAAAAAAATAGCTTTATTAAATGGGTAGATATTTTTACATTATTTTTTTTTCCATTAATTGACCAAATGATATATTCAGATATTAATTAAGAATTATCAAAGGACTAAAATACAAAGTTGAAATATAAAATCCAATCATAAATGAAGGGGTAATTAGAATAATTAAACCATCTATGTAATTAATGAGTGAAAATGGCGATGTTTTTAAAAACTACTTTTTGGCCTTAATTATATGTGTTAAATGAATTTATTAATAAAAAAAATTGTTATTAATTTGTATCTATATATACACATATATAAAAGAAATAAAATCAAAACTGTTATGGCCGGTGATCAAAATGAAGGTGGAACGATTATAGACGTGGCAAGTGGGATTACGCACACGTGGAATTGAAAAATGAAAAGTGGACGGCGAGGATAGAAGGTGGATTGGTGTTAATTATTGAAGGCGGAGGCACAGAAAGAGTTGCAGCACAAGGTTTGCCGCGGTATCGCGCACGCGCCATTGACGAGCGTTATCTTTTTCAATTTTCAATTTTTTTTTTTTTTTTTTTGTTTTTCCTGAAAGAGAGAAAGAAACTGAAAAAACAAAAATAAAAGAAAAGCAAAATTAAAAGCGAGAGATTTTGTTATAAAATTGAATGCAGGTTAAAACGCGACGCGTGTTCATTGCCAGCTGTATCGCAACCGCAGTGGCACTTACCGGAACGTGTCTTATTTGCTTCGAAACGAGGCCACCGGCTTACTCGGTTGCCCGTCTCATCTCTTTTATAAGAACCCCACCTCCTAGCCGTCTCCTGCTCCAGTAACCCTACGCAACGAGAAATAGAGGAAGCGAGCCAAACAAACAGACCTGACCTCCTACACCCATCGAAACCTCAGTATCTCGATCTTCATGTTTTTTTAAAATCATTCTATTGCTAATCGTTCGTGGCGGTTACCAGTTAAGAGATGGATCGGATCAAGGGTCCGTGGAGTCCTGAGGAAGACGACGCCCTCCGTGGACTGGTCCAGAAGCATGGTCCACGCAATTGGTCCCTCATCAGCAAATCCATTCCCGGACGTTCCGGTAAGTCCTGCCGCCTTCGCTGGTGCAATCAGCTCTCTCCTCAGGTGGAGCACCGCCCCTTCTCGCCGGAGGAGGACGAGACCATTATCAGAGCTCATGCTAACTTCGGCAATAGATGGGCTACCATTGCTCGGCTTCTCTATGGCCGGACGGATAACGCCGTTAAGAACCACTGGAATTCGACGCTGAAGAGGAAGTGTTCGTCGATGATGAATGAGGGTTTTGAAGCGGATCCAAACAGCCAACCTATGAAGAAATCGGTCAGCGCCGGCGCCGCCGTTAACGGGCTATACATGAACCCCGGGAGTCCATCAGGATCTGATATAAGCGACTCTAGTGTTCCTGTTATGTCTCCGACCGTCTACCGCCCTGTTGCCAGAACCGGCAGTGTTATACCTCCTGGAGAATCGGCACTGTCCCCCGCTACAGACCTGGCGACGTCTCTGTCGTTATCTCTACCTGGTGCGAGCGGCGTCGGAAACGGCTTGTACCGCAGCGGAAGTGGTTCAACAGCGCAGGCGCCTCTAATGGCGGCATTTGCTCAAATACAAAGCATGGCGGCATCGGAGCTGACAAAGGCAGCGCAGCTTGATACAAGAGGCGGTGGTGGGGCACACGAGAAAAAGAATGGGCTTGGAGTTTTCAGTGCAGATTTAATGGCGGTGATGCAGGAGATGATAAAATCAGAGGTGAAAAGCTATATGGAAGGGATGTCGGAGAAGAGAGGAAGAGGATGTTTTCAGCAGGCTAAAGCTGGTGGGATTAGGAACGTCGGTTTTTAAGCGAACTGTGATTCATCATCAAGAATTGTTGATTAGCATTAAGATTAGATTGATGATCGCAGAAGTTACAACATTCTGAAGCAGAATGAGAACCGAGAAGAACAGAACCAAATCTGGGAGCTTAATTGTCTTCCCAATTTTCAACTCTTTTTCGTTGTAGTTTCTGAAGGAAATAATATTAGTGAATGTACAGAGAAGGGAATGAAACAAAAAGAGAAGGGGGGAAGTTCCTCTTCCGTTACAGACAGGAAACAGAACAGAGGTAGAAGTTCGTTGGAATTAAGGTATAATATGGACCCTAAAACTGGAAAAAGTCGTGGGAGTTTTAAAAATCGTGTGTATACCAACTTTGCCTTCCATTCTTGACGCTATTTGTCTCTCATTTCGAAGACCACATCATCATAAAAAAAACCCACCAAATCAAAATTACAGAACACATCAATCCCTCCCTCGTATTCAATGTTGGAGCTTTGTTTAAGCTGAATCTTCTTTTTAGTTGAAAGCAATCCTGTTAGGGATAATATATTTATTTTAAAAATCATTAGATTCCCACTTGGAGAGATGGAGGTCATTCCAAAAATCATAACTTTATTTCTTTGGATAAGCGTTTGAACAAGTATTATCTTCGTTTCGTTAAAAGCTCTCTTCAAACAGAATTTGGAATACAGTTCGTTTTGCCAAGTTATGCGGGAATTGCTTCATGGAATCCTTTAAAGAATGAACACCATTCCAACCTCAAAACACTTTTTTATAAACAAATTCTGGAACTCAGTTTCATTATTATTTTAAAAGATTTATGTTTTAATCACATTGTCCACCGTAATTACTTTATACTGTCATATACTATATCTTCATATATACTGCATACATACTTATATATAGATAAATATGCATTTCTGTTCAGATACATGCATCTTTACTCATGTATGATTACGCTCTAGGCATGAAAGAAAATATAAAATAATTTTGAAAAGGAGGCAAAGTACACAAATTTCATTTTTTGAGGCACTGTTAAGAGAAGAAAAAGAGGAGGCGGCTTTAAAAAGAATCATCATTAAAAAAAACATCATCAACCCAATAAAGAGAATCAAATGGGTAATTTCTTTATATGTATTGCTTTTAAATATGCTTAGATTAGGGAGGGTTTAAATGCAGTTGAGTTTAGTTTTGTGACGGAAAGTAAAAGGATTTGAAAAAGAACGAAAAATGGGTCCAAAGTACCGTAGTTTTGTCGCCAAGAGCCACTTGGTCACATTAGTAACCTTTTGGAACATAATGGCTGTACCAAACAAACTTAAGAAATAAAGAATGAGAAGGTCTGGTCTACACTGAACTTGCTAAATTAGCTTACATCATTTCCTCTACAGCACACAGTTTTCCAAAGTTGAGAATGAACAAAGATTTTAATAGTAATATATTTACCAATTAAATAAAGGTTGAGTGATCCATCAATATGTGGTCAGTCAATCACTGTCATTAGCCTTTATAGCACCATGGCTGCTGTATGGAAACTAATGTCATTTACTCTTGGACATACCAATATTATTCAAGAATGATGCAATGTTTAACATTATGAAGAAAACTAGTAATAAATATTTGTGTACAGGCATGCTCAAATATAAGAGATTTCTAACAGAAGAGGCCAGGTTTGTGCACTAATGACTATTACCTCTATGACTTCGAGTCATCTGAGCTAATATACAAGTTAAATTCAAACATAATTATCACAGGCAATAAAAGCACCCATTACTTTTCTCTGAGGAGTCGGAGTTTAATCCCAGAAAAAAATTCATATATTGGTAGTTGAAGCTTCACCTACAATCACAGGCAATAAATTATCAGACGGATTGTATCTAACCAACCAACCATTTGATGGCAACTATTCACATCCTAAAAAAAGTGATGACAAAAACCTCATTCATTCCCTTTAGACCTTTATCATCCTTAAAAGTTTGCCCATCACTGTACACCATAAAAATGGCCTAAAATCCAAAACATCATATAATTTTTTTTATGTCTATGAGAGTCCGAACGAACTTCTGTGTATTTCGACCAATCTCATATGACGACATTTGGGATGACAATCTCTACAACATTTGGGAGTCATAGGTAGTGTCACAAGGATGTTTTTTAGCCATGTGACAGGTGGCTATTGTAGATTGAACCTAAAACATCATGTATAACAAGTTTCAGTCGAGCAATCAACTGTACAGTGTATAAACCCCTCACTCAAATTTATTATTCACATACAGCTCAACTGGCTTGAGGATGGATGCAATGATACAAATCCGATTGACTCACCCATGAGGCATTACAAACCAGAAAATTATTGTAGCATCGTGTATCGAAAATGACAGAAATCTAATAGAAAATGACGGAATCTAATTGACTCACAGTTTCGTGGCAGTCATTCAATATTTGAGCATGATTTGGAAACTCTTCTTCTCCTCATGAAACGACAAGAACTTGAAACTTTATGAAACTGATTCCACTATGAATTGTGGGTTACAGGGTATTCGGTCTTTTCTTTATTTCCTGTTCAACCCTTCGATCATCTTACCATATCCGTAGAACATCACAAACTGATCACATTCACAGTCTACAACTCACAAATGCAAACAATTATAGTGTGTGAACAACTGACCTTAAATTAGAAATAAATAAAGTCTTAATAAATAAGGAAAAGTTACAAAAAGTAACAAAAAGTGACACAAAGCAGAGTTTACAATTGAAGAAACCCAACCTGATTAATAATCAAACAAATTCAGGAGTATTTGATGATAAATATTAAACGAACAGGCCATACATCAACAACGGATTGAAAGGCTATAAAAACCAAACACACAAAAAGTAACACAGAATTAGAAGAAAAAGAAACAAAAACAAATCATTCAAACTGATGAAAAATTCAACTCACAAAAATCATCCAAAAAAGAAAGAGTAAGATTTAAAGACATTGAAAAGCGAACTAGAAAACCAACACCCAGAAATGCTGAATTAAAATGATAGATTATAGTCAACCAACACGTTAAAATTCAGTGAATAAAATAGCAAAGATAAATTAAAAAGGTACAAGAAATAATTCACAAGACAGCTTCTGATTGGATTTCATTACAGTTTAAGCGTTCATTTCGACTTGTCATAAGCTTGCAGTTGGGACTACTTTTCTAAAAATAAAAAAGTGGACAGCAATTTAGCTACTCAAGTAGAACTCTTAAATGGACAGTGCATGCACCAAACCAATATCAATTACAAACGAACAAATTATTCTTTAACAAGAGAGAGAGAGAGGGAAGAAAGAAAAGAAAGGAAAGAAAGAAATACGGCTTGAACAGTTACAACAAGAGGATTGATTTGACTATCCAAGGCAGCATGCATCACAGAAATCTACTACCTCCCTGCCAGACTATGAATTGCAAGCATGAAGGTGTACATGCCATGCGATAAGGATTCGCTGTCAGTCATTCTTGCCCTTACCCTTTCCCTCATTAAGTTTAAGGCCCTCATATGCCGAGACAAAGAAAGTACTCTGATTCTTCTGCAGAAATCTACATCCAAGAGAAGAACTAATAAGCATTACACGGCTAATAAACAACCGAAATTAATTCAATATTAGTTCCTAGCATTCCTCCTAATGGAACACGAGACAAAGATATCAAGAAAAATTGGTACATGGTTATAAAAACGATTTGTGAGCATGCATGTGCCAGTTTAGTTTCACTGTTCTATCACATTTCAAAAAGTAAATATAGTGTCAACATTTTATAAGGTTTGCGATGATACTTCAGAAAGTCGAGCAACTTATGGTGTAGCCGCATCTGTGTTTCATCTTCAATATTCACATATGCCAAAAGCGCTGGCAACTTAACTGAAGAAACAATAAATAAACTAAACGAATCAGAAATGATATAAAAAAATGTGGCGTTCTTAATGAACATTATGGAGGATTGGAAACTGATGAGTACGGGGATCAGGATGTGCCTTGACATACCAAAGAGGCGTAGCAGATGTTCTGCACCATATATAGTCGATGGAGAGACATTATCTACGACTAATTCATGATACTGTTCACGCTCTTTATTGTACAAGAGCAGTACAGGCAATGCTTTATCAAAATAACAACGTATTCCTTTCAAGACTTCTCCCAGTGAGTCGGTAATCCTATACCAATGAAGAATAAATAGTCAAGTCAAGTCTTGTAAGCACGAGCAATTGCTCAGATTTCATCTGAAGGAAAGAACTGAGGTAAGAAATTAATTTTTAAGTGTTATATACTAGAACAGCTATGCAAGGATGAGGAATTTTATGAACTACAAACCGTTTTAGAAGATCTCTATTAAGTGATATAACAGGGATAATAAAAATAACAAGAATCCAGCTCTCTTATCATCTTTCTATTGAACACCCTCCAACAAGTGTTTCCAGTCTATAAAAATCACTCACTTCCTCTCCCTAAAGATTTCTGCTCCTAGTGTCTCCAAGGGCTAGGGTCTTCTTCCACACCAAGTCAACTTTATTTTCATATCCTTAACCAAACAGCGCCAAAAATGCTACAAATAGTCCTGATCCAAATATTTATATGAACAGTTTGGATTACTGTAATTATGAAAGTAAAAGAAAATAAAACTATTACCAATTTTCCAGGAAGTTCACCCTGTCAACTTCAGACACCGTTCAGCCGAGCATTTAACAAAATTATTAAGCCGTTTAAGACACGTGGTTATCAATACAAGACTAATATAAAAAAAAAAATCCATAGACACAGGTAAGGAAGAAAATTAAATCCAAGCACTTAACTATGATCAGATTCATGCCATTTTGTATTCTTAGTAAGGTATAAACAAACTTACATGCCATCCCTCTTGGATCTGTATTCCAAGTATTTCGTCAAAATATCATCAACTGTAGGTGAGCGTGGAAGTTTGACTAGCTGGCAGAATCATCTGAAAAATCAATATGCTAACTAGACAGATGAATGGATAACTTAGGGGGCAAGTCTCTAATGCATTAATGTGACAAGAAAAATTCTTAAAAGGGTCAATTCATCAAACTAATCATTAAGTTAAAATTGGATAATAGAAAAAAAAAAGTTATTAAGGAACATTTAATTTGCAAATGAAAAATGTCAACTATTCCACTTTGCAACAAAAACTTGGAACCTAATTTAATGAAAAAGAAATAATATGGACAAATGGAGTAAGTTGAACTGGAGCATAAGCTATCTGTGAACTGCCGTGTCAAATAGACAAAAAAGGTATCCACATAACGATATGGAATTGTCGAAAGTGAATGTGAAGAAATGCATAGTATAATGACAGTTATTAGAGCGAAAGTGCAAGGAACATGTCCTAATCATTTCATCAAATGTTCAAATTTCACCTACTAATACCTTCTGACAACCAAGTAGCAAACTGTATTTAGAGTCCTCTGTCATACAATAATACAATTTTTTTTATAGGAAACATTAATCATTCATTGATATGTTGAAATGAGATTAAAAAAAAGGTCCTATCGAGTAATAATAACAAAAAACACCTTTATCGATTAGCGATTGTAGATAGGCTACAGGAGGAGACAATTTGCTCCAAGTAATAGGTAAAAGAAACGCGGAGAACAAACAGTTGATATGTACCTTAATCGATATGTACCTTATCCTGCTGCGTAACAAATTCCCAATCATCAACAAGTTGCTTTCTTAGTGTTGAAGGTATTTGAATCTTGATTACTTTTTCTACCGATTGATTGTCCTTTCGAAAAACATGGAACCATATTTTATCAAATATAATGACAAGAAAACTGAGTGTCGAGAAAATTAAGAGCAATTGAAGATATGAATACTAAAAAACTGTTGGCAAATACAGATAATTTATATTTATACACATGCGCACAACACAAGCACAATGAAAATACTGAATCAACACACAACATAGAAATATAGAAGTTCAGCATCAACTCTATCATTAATGAAGGGAAGGGAAAGAATAAACCAAAACTCCTTTTTATTCAAGCGAATGAAAAAGATAAATGTATTCCATTGCACAAATAGATGGTCTTCATCTTATTTATTGCTTTGCTTTCTATTTTCAAATAAGACAATGGGAAAAAGAAAATGATGAAATGTCCTAAGCTATTACTATGAAATCTGGATAGGAAAAATCAAAAACCACAATTGTTTCTTGCTTTTCAATCCATAGAAAGATGAAGCTAAAAGTAAACTCGTTATATACATACAGCTTGAACAAATTTATACTGAAACATTTTCTTACAAAATTACAACATTGGATCTCTATTCATGATATAAAACCAACCTTGGTGGCTGAGTCATTCTTTCGTTTCTTCCCCTTTGGTGCTGCAACAAATATCAACAGAACAATAGAAGTATTACAAGCACATATTTAGTCACAAAAACAGGAAGAAGAAAATGGCATTGTAATTTATCGCAGGAGTTGTTTACAACTGGCTATGGGAAAAAACAAAGAGGAGACTTTCTCGGGAAGAAGGAACAAAAAATTTAAGGAGGCCGAGGCCAGTTTTAACAAATAATTTTCATAGTATGGTATACAAAGATTTTAGTTTTTAATAAACTAAGGAGGGTGGTAACCCTCCAACCAAAGTGTGGCCAATAAAGAAAAGTGGTTCCAAATGATGCTCTTTCCAATTTGTGGACGGAATGTATGTTAGTAGTTCGAAAGTCTTGGGATGAGAAAATACATTCATCTTCGATCTTGACAAGTGACTGTAAAGTTTTAAGAGATGCTAGGCTGAGATTCAGGCTGTCCTTTCCCTTATCAGGTAAAACCTTCATTTCAAATAGGTTCCCCAAATCAAGGTACTGAAGCAGGTAAGGTAAGGTCTTCAGGTCACGCCAGTGTGCAATTCTAAAAAATTTCCAAGATCCACAATAAAACTACATTCTCTATACTTACTGAGCAAAGTGGCGCACCAATGGGGTCAAATAAAAAATAATAATACTTCATTGTTTGAGCAACACAGTGAAACGTAGTTGAACAAAAACTAGGAAAAAATTAAAAAGAGTTCAAGAAAAGTGTGAAAATAAGCAATACCATTGTTCTTGGGGTCCTCTTTCTCCACTCTTGCATCTACAAGGAAACAAATTTCATTAATTTAATTAGGAAATGAAGAAAAGTACAAATATTACCATTAATGACCAGTAGTCGAAGCTTTAGCTGACTCACATACAAAACCTCAAATGCAACAATATATCGCATCACAGATTTCTAACAGAAATTGATGCATTAGAAATAATCAGAAATTATTCATAAGTTAAAACTTTTGCAGATGCATAGAAGAAACGTAATGATTTCAGGTAGACAATAATCAATAGATTATTTTTTAAAAAATAAGAACAGCTATTTTAATTTATTTTTTTTATCATTTACATAGCACTCAATAATTTATTGTTTCATCTCATTGACATATTGAGAAGTTCGTTTTTGTTAAAAAAAAAAAGTAATTCCTAGTACTAATTATTGGTTAAGGTGTTGGTGGGAAGATTGAAGAAAGCGTTGTCTCTTACAGTCAATAGTAATCAACTGGGTTTGCAAAAAAATTGAGAAACATTTATGACATTCTCTTTGCAAATGGACACAAGAGGACTGGAAAGAAAAGGGGAAAACCGGCCTCATAAAAATTGTCCGGGGACATACATTATTTTGGGTCGATTGAAAGTAACCAATACCAATGCATTTATGGGGAAAAGAAGTTTTGACCCCAAAAGTAGAAGAGCTTGGAGTTTGAAAGTGAATCTCAAGGAAAAGTTACTCAATCATTCACAATAGTGAACACACTCACAATAGTGAACCAAGTGTGTGAGATCCCACGTTGGTTAGAGAGAGAAAAAAGTATTCTTTATAAGAGTTTAAAAATCTATTCCTGATAAACACATTATGAGATCCCACATCGGTTGGAGAGTGGAACAAAGTATTTTTTTATAAGAGTGTGAAAACTTCTCCCTTATAGATGCGTTTTAAACCGTGATGCTGACGGCAATACGTAATGGGCCAAAGCAAACAATATCTGCTAGTGGTGGGGTTAGGCTGTTACAAAGTCAAAATGTAGGAACCTACGAGGGCTTAGATAGGGGGGATTCCGGTCCCTTTTATATTAACTTTTTTTATAGCCTTTTTATCTTCACTTTAAGCGATGGATTCATAATGCAAGATCAAATTCAGTCACAAAGAAGAAAATGAAATCAAAGGGTTCAAAGAGGAAGATCAAAAAAATCTCCCAAAGCCCAGGATTACACACGGACTCTCCTATTCATAAAAGTTGCTGAATTGTAGCCAACATGAACATATGTAACGGTTAGGTATCTCTACTTTTTCTAAGAGGTCGTGGGTTCAAATTCTCCTATCCATGTAATGTTTGATAAAAAATAAAAAAAATCTCCACTGGAATAGGATTCTGAAAATACAAAATAGTTGTTATGAGTAGAAAAAACATGTGCACGCAAACCAACAAGTGACAAGGTTAGCAATTTGTTGTTGAATGAGCTGGTGCTTCATTGTCCAAATTGGAAGGAGAAAATGAAAACAAATTCCTACTTTTTAGACAATTTTAGTCATATTCAGAATCATAGGCAAGTATAACGAAGTAACAGATGCATAGAAAGATTATACAAAGTCAAAGATGTTGATTTTGAACGCATGATTTGGTGTAACTAGGAATTTGAAAACTACCGATCAAATTTTTTGGCTTTGCTTGTGCAGATCGTCCAGACTTTGAGCTCTTTTCTACATACCCTTTCTCAAGGGCTTGCTGCTTCAAACGGTTCTCTTCAGTACATTTCATCAGCCGATCTACGCTTACCCATTCGTCCCAACTGTTAGCAAGATGTGCATTGTAATAACTATTGTATTGCTTTTATAAAAATGACATAACTATCATAAAAAGATGGTATAAATCCAATCAAAGCTAATAACTTCTATATTGTTTTCTAAAAGAACATTCTTGAAAAGAAAAATGCAACCAACTAAAGAAAAATTCTAATGCATTCTCGCCAGACGATTTCTAAGAGGTTATCAGTATTGCGTGGATAAGAACACAACTTAAACATTTCTCCAACAGTTGATCAAGAAAAGGCTTCGGCAGGAGATGATGTAACCAATACAAGAAAAACTTGAAAGCTTAAAACTTTCATTTTCAAATATTTTTTTTTACAAAAATCTGGAAACAGAAACAGAAGTAAAGCCCTGCACCCAACTTTATTTAATTGGGTCTGAAAATCTAACCCTTCAGGAACCAAAATCGCAAGCCATGCTTAAAGAAAATAGATACTGATGTAAAATGTTGGAAATGCTCAAATTAAATGACGGAAACTACTATCATCAGATTTGGAAAGTGATCACTATTATATATTGTTAAGTACAAGCTTCTTCTGAGCTTATAATTGTTTAATGTACATAGAATCATATATCTAAAAGCAGTGCAAAAAAGAATTATTTATGTAAGGCCCTCATTCTTCATACGACTTTATGCTATAATATAAAGCATCTTAACCAAGTATTCAATTTTGAAAATACATTTGCAGGAAATAAAAAGGGAAACGGGAGGTTTCAAGTTCATTATCAATCCCCCTTCAAGAGATTATTTGAAGATGATATTCATGAAATCTCAAACTGGGATAGTACCTACCCCAATTGTTGAAAAGAAAAACTGTAAAAATAAAATAAAAAAGACGAACAGAGAAAAGTGGATGGAACTCTTGTGCTTACAGCAATTAATGAAAGCCCGAGCAGAAAAACTAGTCATGATGTATGCTCTTGTATTCTTTTAGTTTTTTCCAATGAAATTTCAGTTTATCATATATAAAAATGAAATTTTAAAAATAAAAATAAATAAATAAAAGATCTTACCATGATGTAGAGTTGCAAGGGTGGTGGTATAGTTTTTCTTAATAGCTGCTTAATAGCCAGCTTTTGGTAGCAAGGAGAGGAAATGCAAAGTTGGCACCTATATACTATGGTCTGTACGTCATTCTTAAGAAAGTTAGTCAGGCTACTTATGAAAAGAATCTTCCAGAGAATACATCCATATGTTTCGTTTTTCACATCTCATAATTGCAAGGCTCATCATTCTAACCATGTCCTGTAAAGCCCAAGCTAACAAAAAACCCAAACATCCTAGAGAGACAAACAAAACAACTTACAGAAAGATGCTCTAATTCAAAAGAAAAGGGATTATCACTAAAGTTCTTAGTAACAGAAGCCCAAAGGGGGCATTGAACCTAGCAAGACCCATTCGCAAATAAATTAGTCTGGATGAACTATTGCAAGCCATACGTCTACCAAAAACCCTAAAAAGGATATTCCAAATCACTGATGCAAACTGACATCCCCACCCAACATTCTCCAAACATTCAAAGGGTTTCTTACACGCCCTACACCACTGATGACCATACAAGATAGAGACGATCTCTAAATATGATCCATGGGGTTAATCCTCAATATTATTAGTTGTACTCCTATGGAGCTACTTACGTTACAGAAGATATGTGTGAATAGATATGGGGTAAAAGAAGCGCATGAGATCGGAGTTAGAGGAGAAAGGTGGTTACCATTTTGTGTCTTCAGAGAGAAAATACCTTTTGAATATTTGCAACTTTGGTAACTATCTTTCTCTATAACTAGCACCAAACACAGAAGTTCTTCCAATTGTCTACCAGTCACCCCAAACCTCCTTTCAAAAGCCTCGAAGTTTCTCTCCATTTGAAGATATTCCAAATGATGGTCAGAAGGAATTTCATTAATGAGAGAAGCCAAATTCTCTAGGCTGCCCATACATCAAATTTCCTTGAGGATTTCCTCCTCTTGAAATGGCCTTCTAACTAAGAGCTGCTAAATCTATTGAGAGAGACCACATTGACTCCATCATCTTTGAAGTGTAAGTTCTAAAAGAAGCTAACAATCTCTTCTTCAGTCAACAACAATTGACCCACGCTACTTTCGGGAGTAGAGATCAAATTTCTTTTCTTCTTGATTGAGATCCATCTATGGACGAAGGCAGCGTTTTCATCCCCAACCTCTTACCAATTAATCTTTACATTTCTGGCTCAACATTCTTTCCTTACTAATAATCATTTCAGTCAAGGAAGCTTTCAGCCTAATTCTATCATCTTTTTGCTAAGGAGAAATACCACCATGCTAGGTCAACTAGTTAATTTGGGCAATTTGATGAAGAATCTCATGTTTTTTTCTTTTATCTATATTATTCCCAAATACCACTCCAAGGGGGAAATGATCTGAAGTAGGACGATTTAACCTCTTCAATCTAGAGATTTCAAAATCATCTACCTAACCCCTAGAAGAAAAAAAAATTATATCAATCCTCAAAGCCGAAGTACTCTACTCCACAATACCAAGTAAATTTGCCGCATAACAATGGGGGGTCTATTAAATCATTCACAACTATAAACTTATTGTACTTCTAGTAATTCTATTGCAATTAAGTCTCTCTTCCATCCATCTTATCACATTGAAGTCCCCCGCAATACACCAAGCACCTTCATATAACCTAGCTCAATCAAACAATTCCTGCCAAAACTCCTTACACCAGTAGGAGTTACATGGGCGGAAATCCCCTAAATCCAGCCATCTATAATGTCCTTAATTTTACGCTCTATCGAAATAGAGAAAATCCCGATAGCAGAATCCTTAACAGCAATGCAATCCTCTTTCCACTGCAGTAAAATGCCAACTGATCGCATCTAAAGCAAGGCAAAGATCTTTGGACAAAATTATAAGCAAAGCTGCAAGTGATGAAAAAATGACCCGGTGTCTCTACATCCCTGTTATGCTTCTAACATTCTTAAGGAAGTTTTAAATGTCATTTTAATAAAATAATGTGAAAGTAGAAAAAAAATGAAAAGGAAAGCAGAAGGAAGAAGCATATAATTGCTAGCATATGAAGCCTAACTAGATGACGTCACACGATGGAGGGGGGAAAAAAAAAAAAAAACATCTACACAGTAGATGAAGTGACTGAAACAATAGCGAATTCAAATATAAAATAGAACGAAAGACTCACTTTTTATTCCAGCCCTGCAAAATGACAAATTGGAAGCAGTCAGTAACATGAGAAGAAACTTTTCACTTAAACAAACATACACTATATTAAGATTGTCACTCAAAATCAGAAGAAGGGGGGCAAGGAAAATTGCAAGACAAGGAAGTGAAACTTACTAGATAGTGCAGAAAGTATCTCCATTCCTTCTTCCTAAGCTCAACTTTTTGAACCTGAAATGTAAGGGCATAAACTGGATAGCTACTTGTTTGATCACTGTGGATAAGGAATAATATGGCATCGATTTCCTTTAAATGTGAGATGATACAAAATGGGGATCCTAGTGAAGAATCAAGTTGATGCAACTTGTTGCCTTTTGTTTTGTAGAAATAAGACGTAGTTTTTTAGTTTTATGTGATAGTTGTTTTATGCTCTTTGTTCAATTAAGATGCATGTTGAGTTACTTCAGAGATTTTAGGAAATTGGTGTTACCACGTTGTTATGCGTAGGGGTATGTTGTTGTGCATAGAGGATCTGCCTACCAAACAAGGAGTACATTCCAATCGCAAGAAAACTCACAATTTTTGCTAGCAACTCTAGGATCTCCTTTAATAAGGTTCACAAGTTGAATCCAAAGAGACTAGGCATAATAGTTTTGTTGGTTATGACACTCACAAGAAAAGACAACATGTATGGATTCAAAAATAAAGAAAAATGTTAGTAGGAGTACAACTAATATTGCACAATTTCCTGGAGATGTTGCATCCAATCAGAGGAGAAGTAATATCTCTCCCTCAACAGAACACATTAAGCAAGACGAAAGTGAGGTAGCTGAAGCTTATGATACCTAATTATCTAACTGATTATGATGTTGAGGTAAATAATTCCTTTATTTTTTTCGATCTTGCTCTCTTACCATCGATTCATGAAAATTAGACTGCTTCAGATGATGAAGTTAAATGCACGAATATCATATTCTTACAGATAATTACAAAAAGGTTTCACCAACAAAGCCCACAAAGAAACATGTAATTTAACAAGGGACCAAATATCATATTCTATTATTCCTCTCCATCCACAAACCCCAAAAAACGGCACATTGCCCTGACTTACCATAAAAGGCTTCCTTTCTCATGAAAGGAGAGAATGGTGAAGAGACTCCTTGATCATCTCCCAACAACCTATATCTCATGTGTCTAGCCAACCAACTCTATGAACATCTCCAGATATATGGTTTGATCTTTAGCATTTTAAAGTTTGATAAAGATCTCAACACTCCTAAATGGAGTTATATCAGATTCATGGGATTCTTATTGTTTATCTTGGAAGATTCTTTTAGAAGAAACTTGAAGGATAAGAAGATTGTTGACTTGAGTTCTCTGTAGGAGAACTTGGATTCGGTTAATTTGGTTGATTTTGATGATTCAAGATGATGATCTCTTGATTCTTCGGGATTATTTTCAGCCAACTGTCTCAATAAGAAGCTTACGAACTCTTCCAATAGTCCCAAAAGAGCAAATATTCTTTAGTGGATCATGCTAAACAGCGGCATTATAGATCATATTCTCTCCAAAAGGAGATGTCATCTTCAGCTTTGCAGCCTTCTATTGTCAATTATGTTTCGAAGTAGCTGAATCCATGACTCATCTCTTTTTTCACTGCGCTTTTGCCAAGAATTGTTGGAATTCGTTGTTCAATTTTTACATATGAAATGTGTTCTCTCCAATGACTCAAATTCTGTGCGTTTTTCCTTCGTATAGACATGGTCCTAATCCTTTTCTTCGTTGATAATGTAGGAAACTTGGTCATTTCCAAAGCTCTCGTGTCCCCGTAACACTGACCTCAGCTAATTGAACCTTCGTACGGTATTCTCTTTCTCCGGTCATAAACCCGACAAAACAAGCGAAAGAAATCCAATAGCCACACGCGAAGGAAAGAACTGACGCGATTGAATTAGGGTACAAAAATAATCTCTCCCCCCCCCCCCCCCCCCCCCCCTTTGTAATTTTCCTCCCAAAATCAGCTGCGCCAACCGAAAAACGAGCTGACAGCTCGATGCTTAAGGGAAGTTTTAAGGAAAAAGAAAGAGGAATTGAAAGTCGAATACCATAATAAAAAATAAAAAAAAATGGCGTAGAAGGAAAAGTACCTTGGCTTCATAGATGCGCGGGCCATGATATGCAAGGACCTTCTCGCCTTCGGAGTAGAGGCTGGAATTGGAGGGCGGAGAATCGCCGTTGGTGGCTGTGTCGTCCTTGGAGGAGTTTACCATTCTTGGAACACTCAGAGATAGCCAGAGAAGCAGCTAGATACCAGGCTCAAACACTTCCTCGTGAGGTCGCGTGGCGCTCTGACGAGTGCGGAATAGAGCGGGAACTCCCATCGCCTCTGTTTTTTCTTTTTCTTTTTTCGTTTCCCCCTTTACTTAATATTGGATAATTAATTTTGTTTGTTTTTTCTTGGAAAATAGAAAAAATAGAAACAGAAACCGCTAGTACATTTTGTTGACTTTTTAATTGCCTTAATTCGTCCATTAAGGTTCCATACCTATGGATACTTTCTATAGGTTGGTCGTTATTTTTGTACCTTTTAAATTTTAAAAAAACTATATATTATCTATTAAAATAAGCTATACTGCTCATAGGCCAATAATGCAATAATTTAATAACTTTTTAACCACAAAATATATTTTAAATTTTCAATATATGGAGAGGAAAATAATCATTTAAGATTTTTTAAAAACTATTAAACGACATAAAACCTTTGGTTGTTTGGGCCTTGGTTTTGTGACGAGTGTAACATCTGTGGAATGATCGAACAAAATAAATAAACTACAGAATTTACAAGAATCAACTTTCTGGTCTTCCAAAATTTTATATAATTTACAGTTGGGCTGCGCGCGACCTTGGGTTGATCTGGACCGTCCATCCTCGAAAGTTGTGAAATGGCGTCGCCACCGGGGCTTGGACCCGACTGCTTAATGGCCACCGAGGCAGAGTCCATGAGGTTGAGTGGTCTGGCTTCGGCCATTGCTAGGCGTACTTGAAGAGACGATTTAATTGTACCAAAGGCTTAAACTTTCATTGGTTGGATATTAGCAGAAACAAGAACAAGGGGTGTCCAGTTCTGTAGGAGGATTCTCCCCGGCAAACAAGATTAAATCGTGAATAAAGAAGATGGAATCTTTTACTGTGAATCACACGCCAAAAATTTAAAAAAAAAAAAAAAAAAAAAAAGGAATTTATTCTAATAAATTATGGAGAATTTTGTGGTTTAATGAGAAATAGTTGCATTGGCATCCATGAATTAACGAATATGAAGTAAATTGAGGGAAAAGGATGGAATTTAAACTAAAATTGATTCCAATATGGACGAAGAGAAGGGAGGGAGTTCAAAAGTAACACGTGGGAAGTTGGACCACCCCTCCTTTCTCCTTGCTACCATTCAAATACTATTTCTTTTTCTTCTTATTTTCAATGGAGCTGATTGAGTTTCAAATATTCATTTAATTCAATTTATCTTAATCATCACCTAATATTTGTTTATTTTTTTAAGTAACCCATTTTAAATATGTTTTTATTTTATTCAAAATTAAATTTAAGGTATGTTTATATTTCGCTTTCTTTTAATACTTTATATCAATATAAGTTTCGTCTTTATTAATATTTTTTTATTATTTTTCTTAGGTATAGAATATTTTTCGATTAAGAATAAAACTCAAGAGAAACAAAAGCTTAAGTCCCAATATTGAAAAGCTACGGTAATATAGAATATTCGAAGCTACAATAATATAAATTAGAATATTGTAGAAATTATAGATGCAAAACAATAAATGAATACTTAATTACCATTTACACGTATAGATAGAATTTATGGTTGTTTGGATTGCAACGAAACTTTCGAAGATGAAGCGTTATTAAGAATTTTTGTATTTTTTTTTTTTTTGAGAAAAATAAAATATAGAAATACCTGAGAAAAAGGGCTATACATATATTTAAAACAAAAAAAAATTATATTTCAAAATAAAACTATTATTTGTGGATTTTGAAGATAGGCCTTTTTTTTTTGGATAAAACTTATAAAAAAAAAAACGTTATTTGATGAAATATAGCTTGAATTCGAATGTTTTATTTAAAATATATATTTATATATTAATGGATTTTTTTTAATTGTAAATTCTAAAAGTGACAAAAAAAAAAAAAAAAAAAAAA
>NW_019272020.1:2629567-2712235 GCF_002738345.1 Cucurbita maxima
CATACCATTTATATATTAATGTTTAATTGTAAATTTAAGTATATATTTGAACTGTAGTGCTTCAATTTTGTTTTTACATACATGATATTAAAAAATATGTAAAATCCAAAATTGAGTATTAACTTTCATTTATTTGTATGAAAGTTGAGCATCTTAAATTGGAAAAATAAATCAATTGTCAATTAAAAAACCTTTTTATGCACAAGGAGGAGTTTTAAGTAACTAAAATTAATTTATTTAAATAAGTTCCCAATTTTATATTTAATATAATGGTTTTCAACACAAATTCAAAATTGTAAAAATTAATCTATTATGTATAAATGAAAAAAAATTCCCGTACTAAAATTTAGGAAAAGTGGCTTTGGAGTCAAACACTATCTCCACAAAGGGGACCCACATCGGAAAGCTTCTTTCACCGTCCATGGCCACCCATCGCCCTTATATAAAGAACCCAACCACAGTTTCAATGCAAGTAGAGAGATGCCATACCAATCCTTTCTCTTCTTTCTCCTGCTCCGTTCTTTATGCTGTCGCCGAATCTAAACTCTCCGGCGATGCCCAAGATGAAGAACTCCTCTTTATTTCTAATTATGGTGCTAATGGCCTCCACACGGTTTCTTCCTCTCGTGGATTGCAGACCGCTCCGATCCGGTTCAACGATAGAGCACCAACGTACCAATAACGGCTCTGCTATTTCCGACTCGGAAATAGCAGCATCGTCGCCAGAAGATTCCGGTAGCCGCTCGAGCGGAGACGGCGGCGTAGCATTTACGTTGGCTTCGGGACCGAGCAGGAAGGGTGCTGGCCATTAAACCGAACATATTCTTTCCCCATTTCATATTGCCAATTTTCATTTTTGAAAAGTGTAAAAATTCAATTTTCAATTTCTAAACATTACGTCACGTAATAATAATTATTTAGTTCATACTGTAATTTCCCTGCCTATTATAAATTATGCGACACCAATATTTACGACATGTTCTACGTCATGTTTGCATGTTATTATCATGACCGAGGTCTCAAATTCCACCAAAATTAATTGAAACTGCAAATTTAAAAATAATTAGATAATCTTCAAAACTATTTTTTAATACATTATTCTCCATCTGCCTTTTTAGTTTTAAAATATTTAAATTACACATAAAATTTAGAATACATTTATATTTAATATATATTTTTAATTTTTAACGACTTAGATATGTATGTTTATTAAATAAGTTCTGACTCAATAGCAGTGACAATAATACAGTTAAATTGGAGAGGTTGAATAAATACAATCAAAATAATTGCGGTCCATATATTTTAGATTTTAAATATTTAAAAATTAGGACAAATTAAATAAAAGTAGATTACTAATTCTTTATTTTTGATCCACTCTAGAAGCATTTTATTGGGTGGCAGAACTTTATGTGAAAGAATATGTCGAATTAATTTTGAACAATATAAATTATATTTTTTTAATATTACAATATATATCCTTCAAAACTCGTTATTTTTCTTCTTAATATAAGATAT
Organism: Cucurbita maxima; assembly: GCF_002738345.1. Lineage (NCBI taxonomy): Eukaryota > Viridiplantae > Streptophyta > Magnoliopsida > Cucurbitales > Cucurbitaceae > Cucurbita > Cucurbita maxima. The sequence continues at coordinate 2,631,083 of NW_019272020.1, forward strand.
TTATTTGATGGGTTGTCAGATACAGGTACTTCCTTGTACATGCAACTTACAAGTACTAAAACAGTTAAACTCCATTAATGATGGCACGATTTTCAATCAAACAGTTTGTGGATGATAGGACGGGCTTTGCACATAGCTTCAAGAGGCACCGCCTTGGGCATGGTGACGCCTCTCCCCTCCCTCATATCCACTATCTCCTCGCCAACCCTCTCCCACTCGTAGCACTGAATCAGCGCAGCCAGCGTCAACCCCATTGTTCGTTGCGCCATAACCGCTCCAGGACACGATCGTCGTCCAACTCCAAATGGAACCAACTTGTACAACATATCGCCTTCAGACTCCAGGTGTCTGTCTGGATTGAACCGCGTGGGGTCTTCCCATTGATTAGGATCTCTATGGATGGCCCATGCATTAACCAACACAATTGTGTCGCGAGGTATTTCGTAATTGCTTATGGTGCAATCGTCGGAGGTAAGATGCGGCACTAGCAATGGGGAAGCTGGGTTTAGTCGAAGAGTCTCTAAGACGACTGCTTGAACATATGGTAACTCAGACGCGTCTGATTCATCCACTAGTTGCTCTTGTCCTATTTGAGTGTCCACCTCCTCTCTCGCCTTTTTCAGTATCTCGGGATTGTTGAGCAAGTGAGCTAGAGCCCATTCCATCGTCACAGCTGATGTTTCCGTTCCTGCTAATAGTAACACCTGCAAACCGACTGCGTCTTTAGAGGCTAAATAGAAGTATAAAAAAGGAAAAGTCTAAAAAGGATAGTCAGTTAACAGTGGGCTTGATCCGTGACCTGAACCATTCCTTTGATTATTTGATCATTATAGTAGGTAGGGTCTGACTCTTGTAGGGACAGCAAGTGATCGATCATGGTGTTCCGTCCTTCTTCCTTGTTGCTGCGAAGCTGGTCGATCAGTCCCTGCAAGAACGTGTCCATCCTCTTTCCAAGTTTCAAAAGCTTCCTCTCGAACGCCTTCGAAATCCAATTCAGAATTGGAATAAAATCTCCTGGATACGATACGCCTGCCACGGACGCAGCCTGTTTAATCATTTCTCTGAACTGCCTCACGTCCTCCTCGTCCGTCACATCGGAACCGAAGTACCTCTTTCCAGCCGCGATTCTCATCGAGATGTTGAACGTAAGTTCCGAAATCAGAGATTGCATGTCTACATTCGAGAATCCATGGACCGAATTCCTCGATAGCTTTCTTAGTAACCGTTTCAGTTCCTCCATCCGGATCCCAGCGAACTGGTTGAGACGAGACGCTGAAAATATCTCCATTGCGCCGATTCGGCGGAGGTTGCGCCAGTGGTCGCCATACGGCGACCCGACCACCGTAGTACAGTTGTAGGCGACGAGTTTGCCGACTAGAAACTTAGGACGGTTGGCCAGAACAACGTCGTTCTTAGTGAAGCATTCCTCAACTGCCTCCGACGATGAGACGACCACCACGAGGCGAGAGCCTAACCAGAGAGAGAAGACTGGTCCGTATTTTGCAGAGAGGTTCTGGAAAGTTCGGTGGACAGGGACTTTGAGATAATGGAGGTGACCGATGATGGGAAGAGACGGCGGAGTAGGCGGTAAGTTTCTGCGACGGCGGAGGTTGAAAAGAAAGAGGATAGGGATAAGAAAGAGGAAAAGGCAAAGCAGAGAGTGAACCTCCATATCTGTGCTCGTCTGGAGGGAGAGTGGGCCAAGGTCAGCTATATATATACGGAGAAGTGGGCTCCATCCACGTTTTATAACCCACCCACCTGCTTCAATTCAATGGCGTACTCTTTTGTTTTTCCTTCTTCAACGTTTTTAAAGTTCATTATTTTTCATGATTTCTTTCCTTTTTCGCTTTCAATTTTCTTTTTTTTTTTTTTCTTTTCTACAAATTCTTTGAGAATATCAATTCCATTTTCTTTTGCAAATATACACTGCAATGCCTAAATTTAAAATAAATAAAAAAAAGGAATCAAATGGTAAATGGTTATGGAATTAGAAAATGAAAGGAAAATAAATTATAGGGAAAATATAACAGGAAATAAATTGTAGAAAAGAAAACGAATTTAGAATTTAAAAAAAAAATAATAGAAAAAGAAATAAATGAAATGGGAAAAGGACAATGGAAATTGAAATTAAAAAAAACAAAAAAAGAAAATCACAGTATTTTCTTGCCGCGTTCTATTACACGTGTGCAATATCCTCAAGTACTTTATGTCTTCTTCATAAATGGTCACGCATCCATACAAAAGCTAGCCAACCCACCGCACTCTACCATTCTTGTAATCGGTGATGGGTAGGAGAGGAATTGACGTTAGCTAACAAATGAGAAGATCATAGGTTTGTTATTATTGTACTGATTTTTTTTTTTTTTTTTTTTTTTTTTTTTTTTTTTTTTTTTTTTTTTTTTTGGAGAAAACTAAAGTAAGGTATATAATTTATGTTCAAAATGGATAATATACTATAATTGTGGAGGTTCGTGATTCCTAGCCGTTTATGTACTTGTTTTCTAACATTCGACATCTCTCTCGCCATAACCATCACACCTTTAAACTTTGTGGACTTGTGGAAAGAACACAAGTATTCTTAAAGTTTCGTTGAGTGCTAGGTTAGGGGCATGAGTGCTTTTTACTATTAGGCTAAATGTTACTTCATACCTCAAAAGGATCTTGTAGACGCTCGTATGTGATTAAGAGCAAGTCTTACCTATAAATCTAAAATTCATAATAAGCATAAATAAAACAAATAAGTAAAGGATAGTTAGAATATATTTTAACACTTGTATCAATACAAACGAATCAAAAGTTTCATTGGGAACTTAAGAACATGCGAAAAGAATTCGCCACTATTAGCTTGCAAAATCGATTTAAGTTTGAGGTAATTAGATAATTATATAAAATTTCAAACTTAGCTATTGTTTAATATAAAGTATTTATTTCATTGGTTAATCAAGCCGAATAAGCCCAATGAGCTGCGATTGATCCTATATAATTTTGGGGCCAATTAACTGACCCAACAATGACAATGAGGTTAACATCTTATATGAGGTTGACCACTCGATTAACATCTCAAAAATTTATAGTTAAAATATTCTTGAAATAATATAATAAGTATAGACAAAATACAAAAAGACAAATAGATTATAAAACATATTAATAGATACAATAAATTAACAAGCTACTAGACAAAGATGCAAACATCTTTTTATCCTACTTAAAATATAATACTGAAACTAAAACAACATTTTTTTTTTTAAGGTAAATCTGGTGCGTCATTGTATATGCAGCTCAAATCTCGTACACTACAAGAGGAGAGATTACAGATGCATATTGGTTATTAAATGTACACAAGACCTCTCAATCCATAATTTTCAATTAAAAAGGTTGTGGATGATAGGACGAGGTTTGCACATAGCTTCCAGTGGAACAACCTTGGGCATGGTGAGACCTCTTCCCTCCGCCATATCCACTTTCTCTTCGCCAATCCTCTCCCACTCGTAACATTGAATCAACGCCGCCAGAGCCAACCCCACCACTCGTTGAGCCATGCCCGACCCAGGGCAAGATCGTCGTCCGATTCCGAATGGAAGGAACTTGTGCGCGTGATCACCTTCTGACTTTCTGTGTCTTTCTGGATTGAATCGCGTGGGATCTTCCCACTGACTAGGATCTCTATGGATGGCCCACGCATTAACCAACACAATCGTGTCACGTGGTACTTTGTAGTTGCTTATTGTGCAATCGTCGGAGGTGAGATGCGGCAATAACAATGGAGCAGCTGGGTTCAGCCGAAGAGTCTCGGAGATGATTCCTTGAAGATACGGTAGCTTGGGCACATCTGATTCTTCAACTAGTCGTTCTTGTCCAATTTGAGCGTCCAACTCCTCTCTGGCCTTCTTCAGTATCTCCGGATTGTTGAGCAAGTGAGATAGGGCCCATTCCATTGTCACAGCTGATGTATCCGTCCCTGCTAACAGCAACACCTACAAATTTAAGCAGCTATTCAGTTTCACGCCCAATATGTAGAAGGAGAGATAAGAAGATAAAATACTCAACAGAAACAAGTCGTTTTCAAGTTACAACTAACTAGGAAAAATCATTCACCGAAATGCAGCCGCCTCATACTACTTTATGTATTCAATAATCTATATACCCCTAATTATCACCAAAATATAAATTATATATATATATATTTATGGTAAATGTTATCGTTACACGTGAGACGTTCGATCAAGCAGAGCCACACGTTATTGCGGTGTTCTGACATTATTTTTATCTTTCTTCGGGGATTATCCAAAACAGAAATAAAATTGCCAAATTCGTGAGGGGGATAACCAACAGAATCGAAATGTTGAGATAAATGAGAGGAGAGTGAGAAATAACGGAAAGTACCAGAATAATTCCTTTGATGATTTGATCTCCATATAATTCAGGCTCCGATTCTTGCAGAGACAGCAAGTGATCGATCATCGTGTTCCTTTCTTCTTCCTTGTTGCTCCGATGCTCGTCGATCAGTCCCTGCAAGAATGCGTCCGTCCTCTTCGCAAGTCTCGAAACCTTCCTCTCGAAGACATTCGGGAACCAATTCAGCATCGGAATGAAATCTCCTGGATTCGAAACTCCTCCCAACGAGACAATCTGTTTAATCAACTCTCTGAACTGCCTTGCCTCGTCCTCGTCCGCCACGTCATCTCCGAAATATCGCTTTCCGGCCGCCATTTTCATCGAGATGTTGAACGTCAGTTCCGAAATCGTCGATTGCATCTGCACCTTCGAGAATCCATGGAGCGAATTCTTCGATAGCTTTCTCAGTAACCGTTCCACTTCGTCCCTCCGAATCCCGGCGAATTTGTTCAGGCGAGAAGCCGAAAAGATCTCTATCGCGCCGATTCGGCGGAGGTTCCGCCAGTGATCGCCGTACGGTGACGCCACCATCGTAGTGTAGTTGTAGCCGACATGTTTGCCAAGTAGCAACCTAGGACGGTTGGCAAGAACGACGTCGTTCTTAGTGAAGCACTCCTCCACCACCGCCGATGATGAGACGACCACCACGAGACGAGATCCGAACCAGAGAGAGATTACGGGTCCATATTTTGCAGAGAGCTTCTGTAAAGTTCGGTGGACGGGGACTTTGAGATAATGGAGGTGACCGATGATGGGAAGAGACGGCGGACCGGGCGGTAAGTTTCTGCGTCGGCGGGGACTGAAAGCAAAAAGGAGAAAGATAAGGGAGAGCAAAAGGTAAAGCAGAGAGCGATCTTCCATTACTTGTTATGTTCGATATAATGTATTTTTATTCTGATTTTGGAAGTGAGAACGAAGCGCCAGGGTGGGGGTATATATATATATATTGAGGCATTTATTTAGGCTTCACCTGATTTTGCAACCCGACACGTGGCCCAATTTACAGTGCATCCTTTTCCCCTTTCTTCTTTTAAATAAAATTCAAATATATGAGAGTGAGAAAAAGATAAGGCAAAAATGATAAAATACATTATTGTGTGCTGTCACAATATTATTGGGCCACGTGGCACCCACGTTTGTGGGGATGGAAATTGGAGTGAGCCAAACTTAATATTGCAAAATGTTTAAATTTCCATTTTTTGATCATATATTTATTCTTTTAATATTTTCTACTTTTTAATTCATGAGAAAAATACCATTAAGTCATTGAATCAGATTTGTTATCTGAAAAGTCATATGCTGCCCCCACCTCCCACGCCCATCTTTTTCGATGCTTACAAATCATTTGAAGCTCATCCCTTTGCGTTCTCTTGTTTTTTTTTTTCCCTATTTAGTAAAATAAAAAGGAAAAATTTATTTCGATTAGTTAATTATCCATAAAGGAAAACAAAACCCTGAAAAATACCCTTTATTTCAAACTAATTAGTTTCAAATCCCATTTGTACAGATTTTATTTTATTATTTTGAAAATTAACTAATTAATTATGATATTATATGTGAATATTTAGATCTAAGTTGATGAGATTTTTATCAATATTTTTTTAAGTATAAATTGATAGTGGTTCAAAATAATAAAACAATAGGGAAAGAAAAAAAAAAAAAAAACAAAAGAAGAAAAGTTGTAGTGGAATTGACGTTGCGGAAATTTGCGAGCGTCATGGAATGCGTAACGGAAAGTGGGAATTAACAACGTCACGCCTCCATCCGTTAGTGCCGCTCGCAGTCCCACATCGACAGGCTCTTCTGTCGGCGGCGTGTCGGCTGCCCCCATCACTCTCTGCGTTGGAGTTTTCTCTTTTTCGATCTAAATTATCTTTTATTTCCTACATTTAAACGAAATACTTGTATCTTATTTTTAATTATTTGGTTAGTAAGTACTTATTTAAAGGAAAAAAAAAAAAAAAAACTATACGATATCTATAAATGCGGTGGGTTAGGTATTTTTTTTTTAATCTAAAAATTTAATGAGTGGATAATACGTTTGCACAAGTTTCAAATATCTATTAGTATTTAAGAACCTTAGGAATTGTGATATGGGATTGATATTATATAATTATTAATTTTTTATATTTTTAATAGGACCAATATTATTGGACAAAATAACACAAATATTATCATCATGTGATACTAATGTTTAGGCTCTATAAAAATAATATATTTTCAGTATTTAATAACTTCAACTTTGATTCCACTTTGATCACGTTCCAAGCATTTTTGCCCTTTCAAAATTGATAGTTTTGTTTGAGTTTAAATACATTTTATTGCCTCATATAATGAAAGGGCAATATATATATATATATCTATAGCCAAACAATGCCAAGAACAAAGGAACTAAGGAAGTAAAATACAAAGCACACATTTTTATAAACTTGAAATAAATAGTCCTCAGTCAAGAAGGCAGCCATCCACGGTGGGACGAGCTCTGCACATGGCCTCCAACGGCACCATTTTGGTCATTGTGGCACCTACCCTCTCGTTCATGTCCAAGTCTTCTGCTCCAATTCTCTCCCACTCGAAGCACTGAATCAGAGCCCCCAAAGTTAGACCCATTATCCTATGCGCCATGGCAGACCCAGGACAAGCTCGCCTTCCTACTCCGAAGGACAACAGCTTGTGTACCTCGACTTCTGACTTTTCGTATCTCTCGGGTTTGAAACTTAAGGGATCCTCCCATTCGTTTGGATCCCTATGTATGGCCCATGCATTGACTAGTAGCATCGTGTCACGTGGCACGTCGTATCCACATATTGTGCAGTCATTGGCTGCATAATGGGGCAACAACATCGGAGCTGCGGGAGTCAGCCGCAGAGTTTCAGAGATGATTCCTTGAAGATATGGTAGTTTGGACACGTCCGGTTCTTCAACGAGGCGTTCTTGTCCAATTTGAGTGTCTATTTCGTCTTTTGCCTTCTTTAACACTTCAGGATTGTTCAATAGATGAGACAAGGCCCATTCAACTGTCACGGCCGATGTGTCGGTCCCCGCAGTCAGTAACACCTACAAATCAATTGTTACTAATAATACAATTTAGAGCTATTTGAATTATTTAAAAAAAAGATTATTTACCAGTATAAATCCTTTGATTATTTGATCGTCATAGACAGCCGGTTGCGATTCCTGCAGAGAGAGCAAGTGATCGATCATCGTGTTCCTTCCTTCTTCCTTCTTCCTGCGGTGATCATCGATGAGCCCCTGCAAGAACGCATCCACTTTCTTCCCCAATTCAATCAATTTCCTCTCGAACCCCTTCGAGATCCAGTTCAGAATGGGGAAAAAATCCCCTGGATTTGATACTCCTCCTGCCGCCACAATCTCCTTAATCAACTCCCTGAACCTCCTCGCCTCTTCCTTGTCCGTCACGTCCTCGCCGTAATACCTCTTCCCGGCCGCCATTCTCATCGAGATGTTGAACGTCATCTCCGACAACGCCGATTGCATTTCTACTTTCGAATATTGATGGATCGAATTGCGCGACAGTTTCCGCACTAATCGTTTCACTTCATCCCTCCGGATATCAGCGAATTTGTTGATTCGAGATGAAGAGAAGATCTCGATGGCGCCAATTCGGCGGAGGTTCCGCCAGTGATCACCGTATGAAGCCCCAATCATGGTAGTGTAGTTGTAGCCGAGGTATTTTCCAATTAGCAAACGAGGACGGTTGGCAAGAACGACATCGTTTTTAGTGAAACACTCCTCCACCGCTGACGACGAAGATACAACGACAGCGAGGTTAGATCCGAGGCGGAGAGACATAACAGGACCATATTTGGCGGAGAGATTCTGGAAATTTCGATGGAGTGGCTTTTTCAAGAGATGAAGATGGCCAATAACCGGAAGAGATGGCGGACTCGGCGGTAAGTTTTTGCGAGGTCGAAGAGATCGAGTGATGAGGTTGAAAGCAAAAAGAAGAAACAGAGGGGAGAAGAAAGAGTAGAGGAAAGTGTGTAAATCCATGGCGTTTGAGTTAAAGCTCTGTTACTGAAATGGTTTGGGATTCAATTTGTTGTGTGTTTATAGTAGAGACGGACAGCCGTTGAGTATCCCCCACGTCTGGAAATTTTGCAGTACAAGTGCAGAGATGAATACGAGTTCCGTGAATGAATTTTGAAATATTTTATTTTTCTTCACGAGTCAGCGCAGCCAGAAAGAGCAGAAAAGTCCATTGAGCATCGTCCACGTTCTAATTGGCACAGTTCAAAACTAAATTTCAATAATCTCAACCACATATTGACCTTGATATTTTTGTAGCTTCTAGACCTCCTTTTTTATCCCATAAATTTAGCATACCCCTAATTTTGTTATAAATTAACGGAATAAATTTGGTCGTACCCAGTTATGTTAAATAAAGAAAAAAAAAGTATTATTATTAATTTTGTTATTTTCTTTTAAATTTTAGTGTGAAAATGGACTAAAATATGAGACCCAAGTTTTGAGAAAAAAAAAAAAGAAAAGGTTAAAAATAGGGATGGGGAAGGGGATTGTAATTTTAGGAAAAACAATTACAAAAGCTAAGTTTGCAGTCACGGGCTCCGCCAGCTGTCAATGACAGATGGACAAAGTAAATGAGGAGAACCGCCAGATGTCCGTATAGCATTGGTGGGTCACCAAACAAGGCTCTAAGACGCCGCAGCGTAATGTCATTGACGGTTCTCGTTAAAGTGACCGTGGGTTTCTTTCTCTCTACGACTTATTCGGCACCCTGGAAGCCTCAAATCTGCAGTTTCACCGGCTCTCCCATTCCCGTTAACATTAAGCGGGTTTCCGTTTCATTCTTCCCTCCAACTGACATCTACTGAAAATTTCTCCACCTCGCCCGCATGATCGTTTAACCCCTCTCCGGCCTCCCAGCCGGCCTTCTGCTGCCATGACGTCCATCACTTCCGTCGAATTGAATTACCTCGTCTTTCGGTACCTTCAGGAATCAGGTGGTTTTCGCCTTTCTAGCTCCTTCTAAGTTTTTCTAGTTTGGTTTGGTATCTTTTCATCTGTTTGGATAGATGAGGTATTTTCTGCAATTCGCTCTCATTACAGAAGGAAATGTTGAGCTTAATTTTCTTAATTATTTATTTATTTATTTAGAAACGTAGCATCAAGGATTGGTTTTTGAGCTATCAAGGGCTAGAAATTTATTGTTCGGGTAATCGAAATTTTTAGATCAATGCAACTCTGGTCGGTTTGGTTTACTTGAGCTTTCTGTTTCTTTCTTCTTCTTCATTTTTTTTTACATTGTGTGTGGTTCTGTTAGGGTTTTCGGTATTTTGATGTGGTGTTAATAAGTGAGTTCTAGAGTAAGTTAGGCTTTGCTTACGCGAGTGATGCACTATCTACGGCCAAAAGCCTGGCGCCCCTGCCATTTTTTTGCTTGGCGCGAACAATGACAATCGTCTGGGTAACCGGGTTTATGAATTTTGGCTTTGTCATTCCCTTTCATTGAAAGGAAAAACTAGAATATAAGTACATGCGTTTTCATTTTCATACACAGCAATTACTTTGAAGTGTACTTGAATTTAGACCGTGGACGACCAAGTATGCTCTCGTCTGTCATGCTTAACTTTACCTCTGAAACGATTAGAACCCTAAGTTTAAATCTAAGCACTGAAGTGAGGAACAGTTTAAACGTCCTCTTGGGTGTTCTCAAGATCTGTTGAATGCCATCTTTGTGCTAAATGGATGTTCAAAATAATAGCAACAAAAGGGGATTGACAGAGGGCCCTTCATATTCCACAAAAGGGATGGGAGGGTGATAACAAATTTCCTCCTTCACTCTAGAACAAGTATGATCAGGGAAAGAAGTCACTCTATAAGATTGAAAAAACCACCACCCAATCCTCTCAACAAACAAACAGATTCAAAGCATGCGATCAAGCCTCAGATATGTGCTTGCTTGAGTCACAATCCACAGAAAGAATCTGACCTACTTTCAAACTAAAACCTTCTGGAGTTCAGTCAAAAAGAGGACTGATATGTATGCTGGGAGTTGATAAGATGTGTAAATAAGGACTTACCGGTGTTTTACCTTAGATGACCTAAGAGTCTAGGCCCTTCTTGGTTTTCATTTGTCTCTTGTTGATTGCTCTATGGGAAGGTAGTGCTTGAACCCAAGTGCTGAATCAAACATGTTTAGATCTAAAAGAATAAAGAATCAACTTGGCTACCTTTGTTGAAAGGGTATTAGGGCAATGGTTAGAAGTGAATCTAGCATATAACACCTACCTTGGCCCCTCAAAAAAATTCTTCCACCCACTAGACATTACAAATTTTCAAACTTGGAAATTGTTGGAGACTCCATAGGATTAGAATACCTTCTGAGGGTCCCCAACATTGAGTGTCCAATTCTGAACCCTTCCTCTCTGTATACTTCTAATCTAGGTGAAACATCTGTGCCTAGTTTCTCTAGATTGTACTTCTTTCGATTAACTTTTTTCTGACAATGTCGAGGAATATAGGTCTCAGTCCTGAAAAATGAATTTCTTCTAAATACAAGTTTTTTTTTTTTTTTTTTTTTTTTTTTTTTTTTTTGCAAATATAAAATCTCGAGCCAATTGTTAGTTTCTCTCTGAAAGTTCATTTTCTGTTCATTTTATATTTTTTAACCAATCTTATATCTAAGAAAACAAATTCTAATATTTTCTTTTTGTTCTCCATTTCCTTTTTAGGTTTCATACATTCAGCCTTTGCTTTAGGATATGAAGCTGGCATTAACAAGTGTCCTATTGATGGCAATTTGGTTCCACCTGGTGCTCTAGTTACTGTTGTACAGAAAGGGCTTCAGTATTTGGAGATGGAAGCTAACTTGAGTAATGTTAGCACAATATACTTCTTTTCTCTCCTATCTTTGTATGCTTGTATCTATTTAAAATCTATGCAGGCTGCAACCTGAGAAACTTTTGTGTTAATCTTGTCAGAATGACACAGATCTAGATGAAGATTTTTCATTCCTACAGCCTTTGGACCTTATTACAAAAGATGTCCATGAATTGCGTCAAATAATCAAAGATAAAAAGAAGAGTTTACTAAAAGATAAAGAGAAAGATAAAGAACTTGAAATTGAACGAGGACGTGTAAGAGAGAAGGAACGACGTGAAATTGAAGTTGAACGTGGACGTGCAAGAGAGAAGGAGCGACTTGAAAGGGAGAAAGAAAGATTGGAAAGGGATAAGGAGCATGATAGGGATAGAGATAAAATAGAAAAGGACAAGGAGCGAGAAAAGCATCATGAGGACTTCACAGATAAAGATATTGTTATGGATCAAGATGAAAAGGTTCATGCAAACCAAGGAGAGAATGGAGTTTTTGGAGGTATCGTTTCTTCAGTGTCTTTCTTTAGTCCATGTTTGTATCCTTGAAAATTACCATTATATGTTGTTTTCTTTTCATAGTATGTCTGTACATACCAATGCCTTTTTCTCTATTGTGTTTTTCAGATACTATCAGGTTTTCTTTAAACTGTTTGACTTAATACATATCATTTTCTTGGCGGATAATTTAGTCCTTATGTATGTTTGTTACATTTGGTTGGCATTATTAATTTGATCCGTGAGTTCATATGAAGTCGCAAGAATGTTAAAAGTGAATGGATACTTTAAATTACTCTCTAGTGGATTTTGTGGGCTTGTTTGTTTGTATGCAAATTATTTCACTTTTTCTCCATGAAAGTTTGTCTTTTTATCAAGGCAAAAAAAAAAAAAAAACTACTTTCTAGTGGAACTGTTTTTTTGTTTGTTTTGTTGCCTCAGCAGAGGATGGGTTCTGTAGTTCCCACTCATCACCAATGATCTGAACTCCACAGACAGACATACAAGTATACAACTTTTTGATGATTGATCCTGTGCATCACTATTTTATTCGTAGGACCAGAACCAATGGATATATCTACGACCTCAACATCTCAGTCCTGTGAAATTTCTAGTTCTGATGTGACAATTTTGCAAGGACATACTTCTGAGGTGGGAACATTTCTCAGACTTCTTCATTTATTCTATAATCTTTCTTTCCTCAAAAGAATTGTTTGATATTTTATATTCTCCCTTATCCCCAATTTTTTCTATTCCAGCTGTATCCTATGTGACGATATGTTGCTTTCCACATCTAGGTTTGTGCTTGTGCATGGAATCCAACAGGTTCTCTTCTTGCATCAGGGTAAGCCACCCTTTTTTTGATACACAAGAAATATTTGAATTGGTTTTGGCTTGTAAATATTAAGGGCTTACATGTTAAAATCTCTTGTTATTTTGATCACGTTATTTTTTTAGCCTTTGTACCTCCACATGAAGTTTTATGGTTTATCAGTATTAGTTCACTCTTGCTTACGCGAATTGGAATCTTTCATTTAATTGCAAATTGCAATAGTTGCGTGGGATGATATCGTCTGTTTTATTGTGTACCTGAGCAATCACGGTTTTGTACCTAGCATTAATGTTGTACGTCTCAAGTGTAACTGGAAAAAGGATACTTATACAGAATGTATATTGGAAATCTTTGTATAGTCTGACATGTCTCCATCCTCCTAGATTAGCAAGAAATGTATATATTGGTTGTCTTTTGATCCCGAGGTTTCTATATCCTTTATGTATACATTTTCAGATTCTTACTTCAATTACAGTTCTGGAGATTCAACAGCACGCATTTGGACAATAGCAGATGGTAGCAATAGGTCTGGAGCTCAAGGTGGTCCTTTAAATGTCTTAGTGTTGAAGCATGTTAAGGGTAGAACTAACGAGAAGAGCAAAGATGTTACTACACTAGATTGGAATGTAAGTTTTTTTTAACATTTTAAAAAATTGTTTACAGGTGCTTGCTATTGATGAGCTCTCACATCTAAAACTGTCGCAGGATGCTAATAATAGGATATCATTTCGTCTTTATTATCTTTTAAAATATCTTCTTCTGTGAGATTGGTGGAGTGGTTGTGTTTGCTTCATTTACTGTTTCATTTTGCAGATAGGCTTCGTTTACCTTTCTGTAGTTACTTTAAAGGAATGCTTGCTTCATTTACTTTCATGTTGTAGATTTTATCTCGTGTTATCTATTTCCCAATAAACTACAATGTATTTGGTATTATGGAGATGAATTAGTGCCAACCCATTTTGTCCTCAGATTTTTGATGTTGCGTGTGTTTTGCAAAATTATGCTTCAGCCTTAAAAAAGAATTAAACGACATTTTGGGCTTTTCCCTTGTGATACTGAGGGGGATGCTTGTTTGCTTATTTAGCTTTGCAAAATGCAAATTGCGGATCTCTCGTTGAGGAAATTTTGTTTATAGACTGGTGGCTATATTGGAAGTAAGCACAGTTAGGCTGGCTGTTCTCTTTCTTTTTATATTCCCTTTGTGGTTTGCCCTGGGCGGGATTGGATGCTAAGTGATGGTTATTGTATCCAATATGCAAATGAGAACCCCACTCCGCATCAAAAAAGAAAAAAAAAAAAAAAAACAGAAAGAAAAGAAAAAAAAAAAAAGAGAGAGAGGATGATGTCTCATGTTCATGCCATTTCTTTATTCTGAGTGCTATATTTATATGATTTTTTATTCTTAGATTGTTGTGTGACAATTCACAAAGTTCCTTAATTTCTTAAGTTTGATTTTTTGTAGAAATGTGCAAAATTGTGTATTTAGGTTTGCATCAACTGCTAGATAGGAATACGTGCTGCTTTATTCTCCTAATCATAAACCTGTAGCTTTTTTCCTTCCTGTAGGGAGATGGGACCCTGCTGGCTACTGGTTCATATGATGGACAAGCTAGAATTTGGAGCACCAACGGTAAGCTCTGTAATAAATTTGGTACTTTGAATTTTTCCTTAAGAAGGTGAAGCATAAATAAGATACATCCGCAACCAAGAATTACGAACACGAACACCAAATCTGCCAAATTTCACAAACACATCAGCATGCCATATTCTGAGAAATTAGGACATGAACATATTTTGACTCGTTTTAATAAATAAAGGATATGAACATAAATAGACGTTAAATTATAATGTTTATCTTTAAAATATAAGATCAAAGAAAGGATAACATATATAACACAAGAAGTTGAAGAAATCCAAACCTGATCTTGTATCTTATAATAATATTTGGTTTAAAGAAATCCAAAATCAAGAATTTGTATAAATAATTCAACATCTAAACCCTACACACACAAGCCAGCCATTGACTAACCTAGTGGTCAATAAAGACCAATAAAAATAATAAAGTCTTAGAGGGAATGAGTTCAAGGCATATTGTCCATTCACTAGGATTTAATATTCTCGAGTTCCCTTAGCAACTAAATGTAATAGAGTTAGGCTATTATCTTATGAGAATAGTTGGACAATGTACAAATTGGCCTGAACACTCGTATTTATATATTCTAGTGTTCACCTGCTAATTTTCATTAAGAGAAGAATCTCACACACATAATCGGGTGTTAACTACCATGGGATGACCTAGTGATCAATAATGATCAATGTAAATAATAAAGTTTGAGTGAATGATTTGAAGCCATGATATCCACATACCCAGAATTTAATATGCTCGAGTTTTCTTAGCAACCAAATGATAGAGTTAGATAGTTGTCCTATGAGCATAGTTTAACAACGTACAAATTGGCCTGAATGCTCATATATAATCTAGTGTACACATGCTCATTTTCATTAAGAAAAGTATTACCGATGATGAAACATTTTAGTAGAAGCATTTGATAACTGTCAATATAGAATACATTTTTTTTTTGTAGAAGGAAACCTGATTCACTATTTAGTTGATGGATTGAAATTAACAAAAAAAAAAGAAAAAAGGTAAAATTCCAGCCACTCATGGTTGATTACAAATAGAATCTCATGGTAATGACTACAGAAGTAAGGATATAGTCTTTAAACAGTCCGTGTCCTTGTGTTTCATTTTTTCTCAATAAAAGTTGGTTTCTTCATTAAAAAACATAGTAAAGAAACTTAATAATAATAATAATATATATATATATAGATGGTCAAGGGGAGAAGTTAAATCGTTGAAGATGAGATTATTCCTTTCACACCATAGGTTCTACAAGAAGGCCTTATTTTTGCCCCTCATTCTGTTCGAAAGGATGTGTGTCCCACAGACATTGAGACAAGAAATTCATGGATGATACCTGGCATGACCATCGACCAACTGAAGGCTTCCAAAGTTGAGTAGTTTGTGCTTTATACCCTACTCGTGTAGATACAAATAGTTCTTGAATTAGAGGCCAGCTGCAATAAAACTTAATAGGAAATTGGCATTTAGCATAAAAAGGAAATACGAGCAGCGATCAGCAAATTCATGCATCAAACATCAAAGATCGTGTTGGGCCAGGATTTGGTTGTTCATCATTGAATTACAGACTGATTTGCAAGAGAACCAATTTTTTGCAACCAAACCCAATCATACTTGAAATTAGGGACAATCAAATTAATAATGTGGACCACAACCGTTCTCTTGAACACCTTAAGATTTTGAAGAGTTTTCCTGGTCAATGGTTTCAACTTTGGTTATCCATGGAACAATGGTCAATAATTGTCGTCTATCTTGACTTTTGGGGGCATGTAATCTTGGAAAGAGAAAGCCAGGTTCCAAGGTTTTCCATTTGTTCTCTAATTCTGGTTTGGGTGCCAATGTGGTTGATGTCTAACCATTGGCACCATTTTCATTGAGGTACTGAACCCAAATTTTTTTCTTAGGTTTTGAATGCAGAAATCCTATGGCCTAATGTTAGTTAGAAAATAGCCCAACCGATGGAGAAGCAAAGAATGTGGGCTGGACTTCAAGAAAACTTTAAGGACCTACTCTAGCTCCTAGACAGATTCAATATATGGCAACAAGGACATGTCCCTATCAACTAAGATGACCAATTTGATTGGGGTGCAACTTGGGCTTAATGCCAATAGAGACACGCTATACAAGCTCTTAAGAACCACTCAATATTAGAGGAAGGTTGGAGATTCTGTAGGTATTGGAAGAAATAGAAGATGTTGATGGAGGAACAAGGAACATAGGCAAAGAAGTGTTGCTGGAGGTACCTTAATTATCGTTAACCTTGTCATAAACTTTACTCTGCCTCACACAATATTGTTAAAGGGTATGCTTTATGGAAAGTGGTAATGGTGTGAGACCCATGACTTCATTGTTGAAATCTTGGCTGCTGATTTAAAGCTATCTTGGGAGAAAAATAGAGGATTATTAGGGTCAAGCTAGACCATTATAAGGGAGAAAGGGTCTGTTGAGGAGTGACATTATTACTAGGAACAAACTTGAGGGGGTGGAGGACTTTTTACCTCTTGAATCAGGTAGCTTTATCACTATTCTTAGTATGAGGATGGTTGGGCACTATGAGGAAATGTAATAAAAAATTGCAACAGAAAAAGTTTGGGTTGCTCTGAAACCAAAAATATAATCTTCTGGTAAATGTGGGATAAATGGGTAACTTAAGTGACATGTTGGTACAAACCTTAGATCATGACACCACCGAAGTCCTGCCCAACTCTGGTTTGGCATGGGCAGTTTCTTTCATCCATTCCTTTAGTGGACTAGTTACAACTTGTAAGAAAGAGATGTGACCTTGGATTATCTTAAGTTTCTGCAGTAAGAGATCAACAAACTATGGAAAGGAAACATAGATGAACACCAAATGATTGTTCTGATGTAGTCATAAAAGTTGTGATGTAAGCATAGATAAAGGGGATGGGTGAAAGTTCTGGAAGAGGTTGGAAGGATGCTACACTTTGTGCTCATTCTTTTGATGTGAATACAGTTTCCGACAGCTCCTCTGTGAGCTGTCATTCAGCTGTAAGATCCCTTTAGCATGTTAGTGTGTGGATTACAAACTAGACGAATAGAGACTTAATAATTTCACAGAATTATCCTTCACATATCACCCAAAACAATTGCCAAGATGTCTTAACTATTTCGTTAACAGAGTCTTCATCCACCTAACTATTGAAAGAGCAAATGGCATCTACCAAACTACCGACTTTTGTAACTCTCAATCAAGACCTTGATCACTATTTGAGCTAACTGACTAAAGAACTAGCCACTACTACCTGTAAAGAGGATCTCCCTGCCTCAGACATAAACGTTTTGTATACACACCGAAGAAGTTTTGATAATGAAAAAGAAATGAGAACTAAGACAACCCTTAATGCAGCACACACCTATTTAAAATATTTTTTTTTCCCTTTATTGAACTTTATTGCCCTGAGTTCTCTGTGTACTTCATTATGGCTGAACTACTTTCTATGTATGCTCTAGGTGATTTAAGGAGCACATTAAGTAAGCACAAAGGTCCCATATTTTCTTTAAAGTGGAACAAGAAAGGTGATTATCTTCTCACTGGAAGCTGTGACAAAACTGCTATTGTTTGGGATGTGAAGGCAGAGGAATGGAAGCAACAGTTTGAATTTCATTCAGGTTGCATACTATACTTTGAATGTTGCTGAAGGAAATGAATTCTTGCTAAAAGTTTTCCATAATGATTCTGTTTTTACATTTAGGTCCAACGCTTGATGTTGATTGGCGCAACAATGTATCCTTTGCAACAAGTTCCACAGACAATATGATCTATGTCTGCAAGATCGGAGAGACTCGTCCTATCAAAATATTTGCAGGGCATCAGGTCCCTTTTTTCTCCCTTCCCTTTTTTAAATGTTTGGTATTGCTAGTTGTTATCTACTTGAATTGTGAGTTATGAATCTGATTGACTTGGGTGTAAATTCATTATTGAGGTCAATGTAGTTTTCTAATTTTGTTTCAAGTTTTGAAAGTATGCAAGTTGCATGTTCTTGGGGGTTAGCTAAAGTCCTTCTTCGATCTAATTTTGTTTTGTAACTTTGCAGGGCGAAGTGAACTGTGTCAAATGGGATCCCACAGGATCACTGTTGGCTTCGTGTTCTGATGATATCACAGCTAAGGTTATTTATATTCTCCAATTTTGTGGCTCTGTTACAACTGAAATCTGGGTTGAATTTTAGATTTTCTTTGGTTTTAATTTTGAAATGAAAACTGAAGCAATAAAAGGATTTGCTTTACAATTGTGTGTGTGTTTTTTTTTTTAAATTTTAAAAAGGATGTGCCACTTGTTTGTTACATGCTATGCTTATATCTTGTTTGTTACAGATATGGAGTATGAAGCAGGACAAGTATGTTTACGATCTGAGGGAACATTCCAAGGTACTTGTGATCCAATTTCATGTGCTTGAATTTATATTTCTCTTCCATTTAGACTACAACCTCAGCATTTTATTTTCAGGAAATATACACCATAAGATGGAGTCCCACTGGACCGGGTACAAACAATCCGAACCAGCAGTTAGTGTTGGCTAGGTGATTACCTGTGTTGATGCTCTCTCTTTTCTACCCTGTGAGAATTTATTCATGCGACTGATCTCTTTGTTTGCTTGTTTATAGTGCATCATTTGATTCAACAGTGAAGCTGTGGGATGTAGAACTCGGGAAACTCATCTACAGTTTAAATGGACATAGGTACCATACTTGATTGTCAAACATGTTCAATATTCTTATAGCAATGAAGTTTTATTTTAGTATACCGATTCTTCCAGAATTTTAGACTTGTCTACTAATTCTATTGGTTGAATCACCAGGGAACCTGTATATTCTGTTGCATTCAGCCCAAATGGCGAGTACTTGGCCAGCGGATCTCTTGACAAATCAATGCACATATGGTCACTGAAGGAAGGCAAGATTGTTAGGACATATACGGGTAACGGGGGTATATTTGAAGTCTGCTGGAACAAAGAAGGTGATAAAATTGCTGCCTGTTTTGCCAACAACACTGTTTGTGTCTTAGATTTTAGAATGTGAGATTCTGAGAAATTCTAATAGGATTAGCTGTTTTTCTTTTTTCTATTTTGATGTGAGAGAAAACTTCTATCCGGTGGAGGGCGATGTTCTCTAACCTAGACCTTAAAGCTACCTTTTCATGTCAATTTGTACCGTTCTATGTAATTGTCACTACATTGGTAACAGTCCCAGCTTCAGCAATGTTTCAACGAACTTGTGTACAGCATTTGTAACTCTGGTTAGCAATTCTTGGTTTATTGTTGTATTGCAGCAGTGTGTTTGTTAGGATTGTTTCATTGACTTGTACAGCATTTGTAACTGTAGTTTGAACTTCTTAGCTAATCATTGTTTTGCAACAGTATGTTTGTTAGGATTGCTTTACCGGGCTCCATCAATTCCTCCATATTTTAAAATGAAAGCTGCACTTGATTTATAAAGTTCCATATTTCCAGATATTGCTGCGTCGGAATCTCACTTTGTATAGAGTTTTGCTATTTCGGTGGAACTGAATTAAGTTCCTTTGTCCATATTCTAAACTAGTAGCTACTGAATGCAAATCCCAAATACCGGGAGAATTTCAGTTTATGATATTTGATAAGAACATTTTACATTAACGCTAATAATTTGTCACAAAATCCTGGTGGATTATAGCACTGTTCACAAATCATCTCCCCTCACCAGTAACCTCCACAAGAACATAATCCATCTTCGAAGTGATGGAACCGATTCCGGTCCCTCATTACAATCTTACGTCCAGTGATTTTTGATATCAACTTCATTACAGCATGGCAATCTGGACAAACTCGGAGGTTCTTCACAATCTTGATGGTGGTGCCTGGTTGAGTACTGATAAGCCCAAAGGCAGCAGCAAGCTTCTCACTGTGAACTTCGAGTGATCGTTCCTTTTGTTCCTCCCCGAGATCATGTAAAACGACATCGGTCTGTGGCGTGTATCTGTGAGCTTTGAGCCAGCTATTTATCTCATTCAACATCACATATATTTCTTTGCTTTTGGGATGTTTCCTCTCCCCAGCAAGGAACTCATGCACCTTGTTGTTAACTTCAATTGAGCTGCAACCAGGCTCCTTTTCAATGCCATGCTCTTTCATCAACGTCCTCATCTTTGAAACCCCTTCCCAATTGCCTGTTGCAGCATATATATTGGAAAGAAGAACATACGTCCCTGAATTTGCAAGCTTCTGGTCAACAAGAAACTCTGCAATTTCCTCTCCCAATTTTATGTCACCATGAAGTCTGCAAGACCCGAGCAATGTTCCCCAGATAACAGGGTCAGCTGCAACTCTCATGTTTTTCACGAGTTCATATGCTTCTTCAAGATGTCCCGCACGTCCTAGAAGATTAACCATACATCCATAGTGCTCGACCTTCGGTTCAATTCGGTATTTATCTCTCATCAATCTGAAGTAGCTCCTTCCCTCCTCCACCAAGCCACCATGGCTGCAGGCACTCAAAATGCCGATGAAAGTGATATCAGTCGGCTGGTATCCGATCTCAGACATTTGCTCGAACAACTGCAATGCATGTTGGCTAAATCCGTGCATGGCATACCCAACAATCATCGAATTCCAGGCGACCACATCCTTATCCCGAATCTGATCAAATACCAACCGTGCATCTTCCAAACTACCACATTTGCTATACATATCAACCAGTGCGGTGCCCACATGAACATTCATCTGAATGCCCTTATTCTCAATATACGAATGAACCCACCTTCCAGATTCGAGGGCCCCAAGCTGCCCACAAGCCGAAAGAACAGCCAGAACTGTTACTTCATTGGGCATGACTTTCACCATCAACATTCGCCTGAAAAGCTTCAATGACTCATTGGGAACACCATTCTGCGCGTACCCACCAATCATCACATTCCAACAAACCACATCCCTCTCTTTCATCCCATCGAACAAGGCCCGTGCCTCGCCAAGCTCCCCCAGCTTCACGTAGCAAGTAAGCATGGCCGTTAGAGAAACCAAGCTTCTCTCAGACATTTTATCAAACAGCTGGCGGGCGCACACGACATCGCCCCCCCTCGCGTATACATCGACCAGTCCCGTCCTGACATACAAATCAGAATCGAACCCGAACTTCATTGCTTGGCAATGGAGGACCTTTCCGAGTTCGAGCGAGCAGGATTTCAAGACCGAGGAGAAGGTGAAAACATTGGGCTCCACACCACCGTTTAGCATTTGCAAATAATAATTGAGAGCTCGGTCAAATAATCCACATTGTACGTGGCTATGAATAATTGCACTAAACGAAAAGACATTGGGTTCATCGGAGGTGTTAAAAACGGCTACCGAGTAATCAAGGCGTCCGAGAGCGGCGTACGAGCGTTGGAGCTTGAAATTTAAGATGGGGTTGTGGTAAAGTCCGTGGCGGAGAACAGAAGCGTGGATTTGAAGCAGGCGGTCGACGGATTTCGATTTATCAATTAGTAAGGCAAAACTTTCTACTTGTTGGAAACGATCGGAGGTTCTGGCCGTGGAACAAGAAGTTCGCAAGACAGATGAACAGTTGGTGGTGAAAATTGGTGGCGGTGATGCAGGTGAAGCTGTGAGAAAGGAAGATGTCATCCTTTCGGTGTTAAGCATTTGGCGCCATGGAAATTCATGGGACACAGAGAAATGGCATAAATTAACCCAAATACCGAACGGTAGAGGATAAATGTTTCAATTTTGGATTTTTTTTTTTCCAACTTTAAAAAATAAATCTTCTAGTATATTCAAATTTGAAAGTTTAGGGTTCATAGATCAATTAACTTTTGTATATATTTTAATATATCAAGAATCTATTAAACATAAATACAAGATATATTAGATATTTTTAAAATTACCCACCTATGTGTCTAAACTTGTATGTGCCTAAACTTGTATGTGCCTAAACTTGCATGTGCCTAAACTTGTGAGCATATGAAATCGTTGCATGTTCTGGTTTGTAGACTTATATACGTCTTTTTTCATCACTGTTTGAGCATGTATAACGATGTATACAAAGGAGTTTAAAAAGCGGAGGTAAAATTGGTTGGGAAGGGCTTAATATTAGCATCATGGAATGAGCTTTAAGTAAGATATCATGAAGGCAAAACAGGAAGGAATGTTTGGGTTCTTGAGAATTTCCGCTTTTCATTCAAGTACCCTACCAAAGTAGCAAGCTTTGAAATTCTTAACCATTTAGAATATGAATATAGAGAACTTAAGAGTATCCAGTTTTCGAGAACCAGATGCAATTATGTGATAGCAACACAGAATTGAACAAAAAAAATTAGTGCACGAAGTATAATCCAATATTCTATACCCTTTAATTAGTGGAATATAATGCAACAAACCCAACATTTGATTATCACTCATTTGGATACTCTTTTAAGGCATTCCAGAGACATTGGATGCTTTTGTTTCGAACATTTTAATCCTTATCCTGCACTGCTTATTCTTAGTCTTATCAATAGTTCTTCAACTTCTCTTCAATTGTGAAAGTACCTGAGGTTGAAGCTACAAACAAAGAGTGAAGAAGAAGAATCTGTAGAACAAAGATTCAAATTGTCATTATGGTGACAACTTATTCTTTGGCTGCAATACAAAGATATGCTTAAAGTATTATAAACAAATGAATTCTCATACAAGCTTGGAATTGTTTTTGTTTGGAATATTAGAGGACATAGATCGAGATATGAAACCAATTATGAAACCAAATCATCCTAAAAGAAAAGTAAGTTTGGCATCGAATCTTCTTTCATTGCCCAAACACAAATATGTGTTGTCGTCTCCATTGGTCTCTTTCACTTTCTCTCATATGCTTGCCAAATTCACAACATGGAAACACTCAAAGCCAGTTGGAAAATGTGGACATGACAACCTCAGGGCACCTAGCTGTACAATTGGACAAGACATCCCTCCATTCTCTTGCATATGTATGTTTTGTCACCATTGACATCCCCAAAACGGGAAATGAAAAGAAGGAACAGAACTATTCACAATTCCTACCATTTCCATGGAGGGTCCTCTAATTAATAGATAAGAACAAGAACGTATCAAAACTGTCTTCTCTTTCTCTTTCCTCCTTAACTTAAGTCGCCCGCTAAGAAATGTTGTATGTTTCGGCCGGTTACATATCAAGTCAGCCTCATAGTTTTAAAACGCGTCCGTTAGTAAGAAGTTTTCACACACTTCTAAGGAATGTTTCGTTCCCCTCTCCAACCGTTGTGGGATCTCACAATCCACTCCCCTTAAGAGCCCAACGTTCTCGTTGGCACACCATCTAGTGTCTAGCTTTGATATCATTTATAATGGCCCAAGCCCACAGCTACCAGATATTGTTCTCTTTAGACTTTTTCTTCTGGGCTTCCCCTTAAAGTTTTAAAACGCGTCTACGAGGGAGAAGTTACCACACCCTTATAAGAAATGTTTCATTCCCCTCTCTAACCGATGTGAGATCTTACAATTCGTTTCTTTATAAAACTTAAGAACACGTCAAAGAAAAAATTGTTCTTTTAAGTAACTCTCTTTCTTGCTTGAAATGTTTGGTTACAAATGAGAAAAATGATACCTTTATGTACTTTCTTTAAAGACAGCTTTATAAATGAGTGCATGTATACATACTATTCATGTACTAGATCATGCCATGTACCTAGAAATTCATGTATCTAACCATCTATGTATTTAGAAAATGTACTCAAATAACGCAAGACGATATCTTGAAGATATTTTAATCCAACACTTGGTTGTAGCATTAAAACAAGTCATCTTGACAAAAAGTATGGGATCACAAGTTCAAAGTATGAGATCATATCAAGTTTTTCTTATTATAAAGCTTAAACTTCTAAATTTAATGCGAATTTGATACGATTTTAAAAATGGATCCTTTAAGAAATTTTAGTTAAATATGAATACATTACTTAACTCAATTTCTCAGACAAATACATTATGGAACAACGTAGAATAGTTTAATGAGAGAGAGAGAGAGAGAATAATGGATTAAAGAGTGACAATGAAACATTAGAATGAGGAATGTTTGTCTGTTAGAAGTGTACATAATTGAATTGACAGTACAGACCTTCTCTTTCTTAGCTTTTATTGTTTAAAGGTAAGCGAACAATAACACAACTCCACTTGTAACTCACTCTCTCATCGGATTCTTATTTCCTTCCCCATTTATATTTATATTTATATTAAACTCCCACACCCATACAATGCAGCCATCACCTTCTTCCATGAGTTTCCCCAACAAATATGACTCAAATGGGGCGCCCATCCAGTGCCACCCAGATCACAACTTGGGCCAATTGTTGAGCTTAGGCCTCTGCATACCCGAGGGGCAACCCTCCACGGACACCAAATCCAAGCTCGCCAACCGTGGCGAGGACAGGCTGTTCTCCTGCAATTACTGCATGAAGAAGTTCTACAGTTCACAAGCGTTGGGAGGCCATCAAAACGCCCACAAGAGAGAAAGAGGAGCC
Source organism: Cucurbita maxima (assembly GCF_002738345.1). NCBI lineage: Eukaryota > Viridiplantae > Streptophyta > Magnoliopsida > Cucurbitales > Cucurbitaceae > Cucurbita > Cucurbita maxima. The sequence goes on from NW_019272020.1 coordinate 2,655,802, forward strand.
GCCAAAAGGCACCACCACTCCGATCCCAGGACCACCATCATGCTCTCTACAATGGCTGCTTCTCTCAACTACGCAGTTGCTTCACTTGGTATCACACCCCATTCCCTTCCCCACAACCCCACACAAGGTGCTGGGATTCAGAAAACGCCATTGCCAACACCTTTGAGAAGGGAAGATCATGCCATGGAAGCTTCCGATTCCACTTGGCCTGGAAGCTTCCGATTTAAGAAACAAGGATCACAAATGAACCACCTAGACTTGAGCCTTCGACTATGATCACCCCACCGACACACCAAAAAAGGAACCTCACTTGTTTGAATGTAAATTTGTACTGATTTAAAAAAAAAAAAATTAATTCTTGCTTGTACCTACCTACCTCATCCGTACAAATAAACATAATCATTACATCAATCAACTGTTCCTCTCTCTTAGATGTCCGACATTCAAATTCTCATCTAAATATTTGAATCCGTTCATTCTAGTCATCTCTCAAAGTTAGTACGGCTTAATATATTCTTGAATTAAACTTTTATTACAAGAAACTTGGGTGTTTGAGCTTTTCTTTTAGTTTCTTTCATCATCACATGTAAAAACATATTCCTTCCATGTTTTAATTTTAGCAAGAATCGAATAACTCCAACAAACATTTCTTCAACTTTTATTATAAGAAAATTTTCCAATGTATTATTATAATGATATAAAAATTAAATAGCTCACAAACTTGCTTGAATCACTTCTATAATTTTTAACTATTAATCTAGGCATTGAATGTCAATAATTTATTTGAATATTACAAACATACTAACATAATTATATTTATTTGGTTCTAACTATAATTTTTATTGACCATTTTCATAATTATATTAAACCATTCAAAGAAGGGAGTATTTAAGGTTATTTGAATAATCCTGATTCTAGCTTTGTTCAATTGATCAAAGAATGGTTGGGTCATTATGAAATTGAAGAATAACTAATTATTTTAATAATAAGATAACTTAAAATACTAATAAGTGAGCCGATATATATAGACCGACCACCTTAAAGTCCAACAAAACGAAAACATTGGGCTTATCTTCCCTTGTAATGGGCCTTGTCGTTACTGATTGTATACAACACAATAGGGTTAGGTTTTTCTTTACTTCACGAGTCCTCATATGCTTAAATTAGTTAGTTGAACTCTACAAATTGACACATAATATATACAATAAAAACATTATCATATATAAATTAGATTTTAAAATGATGGTTTAGTGGTAATGAAAAAGAAAAATGAAGGGTTTGACCTAATCCATGTTATTGTGAGCGACAAGAGAGCAAAAATTAAAGGAATATGTTCCATAATAATAATTAATAATGTAAGTGCAAGAGATAATGGAATTACTCAATCCCACTCCTAAACTAAATAAATCCAGTAGAGGCTATTTTAAATTAATATTAAATTTTAATTGTCGAGACTTTTTTTGGTTGCTTTAAATGTCCATTAAAAAGCCACCATTTTTTGCCATTATTTCAACGCCAAATTAATAAACTCAATTAACTCTTTGTTGCAACCATCAAAACCCTTCTTTGACTTCTCTAATATTCACTAACGTTGTCCTACAATTCTTCGACAACAGGTCGGCCCACTAAATTGCTTCCAATATTTATGTTTGAAGTCTCAAGGTTGTTTAAAAATGTCTTAATGCTAAAATCATCTAGCAAGTCCATTTTAAGGTGTGTAACCCACCCTTGAAGTTACCAACCTGACCTAGAGGTTCTTACGTGTCATCCAAGTCTCAATAACTCGAATCGCCTTAAAAACTTCTAGCTCATCTATGAAATCTACACACTAACAAAATGTTTCTAGAAAATTCTTATATGACATTTGCAAAGTTGACAATCGGTATATTTACCCATGCAAGCCTATGTGTAAGGACAGAAATGTACATATGCTAATGCAAGTAGTTGCATCATAATTTGAACACGATTAAGAGTAGACTCTCTAACGAATGAATATTACCTTCTTGACATTTTTATCAACAAATATATTTTTAAAAAAATAAAAATAAAACAACTATATAACAACAATGCACGTGTGTTGTCCCCATCTATCAAAGCTTCCAGAAGACATTAATCAAGCATTCAAGGCTAGCAAAGGTTTGGTCAAAGTCACAGGTAGGATTTTTGAACATTAAATAAATGCGTGCGTTTTAAATGTCAACACAAATACCCTATTTCAATTCAAACCCAATAAAACATTAAAAAATCATTTTAATATTTAATTTAATTATATTCAAATAATAAAGAAAATATATTGTTTAATTTCAGATAAAAATAAAAATAAATAATTGGGCCAACTTTAATCGAACTAAAATCAGAGAAAATGTTGGTTATTTTAGCCTAATGTGAAACAAAAGAAAAAAGAAAATGATGTAGTTTGAAAAGTTGACAATCATGAGGTACACCTCGTCCTTATTCATGACGTACATCAATACAATATTTACACGTCAGCCATGGCGTTTGCAACTTAAAATGAGATTGCTTGGAAAGGAGAGGTTCCCCGTGACCAAAACATGAATACATCATACCCATGGCCCTCCTTCCTCTGCTTACTAATTGTCGGCTCCCGCCGGCAGCCGTCATTGTCGCCGATCAACAAACCCAGCTGGAAAGGATCCTCAATCTGACCTGGCACTCACTGTGGCCCCCGCTGCTCTCCTCTCCCCTCGACAGAGCTACTCGTCCTGACCCCATCTGTCCTTTCTCTTTGCTCGCATGATGTCAACTATGACGTGTCAATATTAACCTATATATATACACCGATCCCTTCTCCTTCTTCCTCACTACTACTCACAGCTCAAAACTTGAAACATATATCCATCGCCATATCAGCTTTCTGTAACAATGGCCGTTGATTCTTCGGTTTCCCACGCCAAGTGTTAAGGATATTTAGTAATAAATTATAGTTTACCATATATATTATATTTGATATTTTATTATAAGGCAAATATCTAATATTTGCCTTATTATCATAGGTATCTTTCCATTTATTGTTATTTCCATTTATTACTATTTCCATATCCTTGTAATTCATTTGATTATAAATAAGATAACTTTCACACCATTTATGTGTGGTGGATTAATCAAACATCCACATGGTATCAGAGCCCTTTCGGTTTCACAACCCTGATCCTTTCTTTTCAAGGGCTTTTGAATCCTCTAATCTTCTTCTCCACCTCCCCTGCTGGTTTTGACACCGCAGGGGCAGTCTTCATGGCTGCCGTAGTCGGAGCCGATTGATTACTCTTCGGCTCCACCCTATTGACCTCCAAATCACCTTTCGTCATACTCTGTACATACAACCTCACCTTTTCCAACCAAATTGGTTTTCCTCTTGGCCAATATAGTCTCTCTCGTTTTCTTCCCAATCAACCTTCATCCTTCACATAAACCCTAACCTAAACCTATCAACCTTTTGCAGAGATTTACCTTCGGAATCTGGGTGCCGCACTGGCCTATTCGCCAACCAAGTTGCCGCCGCCCTTCCTGCCAAAATTGGCTTCTTCGCCCGATGAGGCGACTCTTCCGACTGTCCTTCTCGCCAAAATTGGCTCTTTCGCCCAATGTGGCGACTCTTCCGGCTTCAACATTGTCTTTGTCCCTTGCTCTAGGTTTCCCCTTCTACTTCTTGGGGTTAGAAATATTCTCACCAGAGCCAAGGCAGCATCGTCGCTAAGCGACAATCTCTCTTCATGGGTTAGACATATTCTCGCCGAAGCCAAGGCAGCATTGCCGCTGAGCGGCGATTCCTCTGCAATTTTCGATGGCCAAGAAAGTGTTTCTCTACGCCTCCTCTCAACCAGGTTGTTGACTTCTTCAAGAAAAGTGTTTCTCAACCTCTTTGAATTTTTCAGATTCAAGCTTCACGTTCGTTTAAATCCGACGCTTAGCTTGCGGTGGGGTGTTAAGGATATTTAGTAATAAATTATAGTTTACCATATATATTATATTTGATATTTTATTATAAGGCAAATATCTAATATTTGCCTTATTATCATAGGTATCTTTCCATTTATTGTTATTTCCATTTATTACTATTTCCATATCCTTGTAATTCATTTGATTATAAATAAGATAACTTTCACACCATTTATGTGTGGTGGATTAATCAAACATTCACACCAAGGCCCTCCGCTTCATAGAGGAAACCACCACAAATGCTGACTCGGTTCAGAAAAGAGTGTTGGCCGAGATTCTGAACCGGAATGCTGATACGGAGTATCTGAACCGGTTCCGCCTCAATGGAGCCACCGACCAAGACGCCTTTAAGTCCAAAGTTCCGGTGGTTACTTACGAGGAGCTGGAGGCCGACATCCGACGTATTGCTAATGGCGATCGCTCCCCTATCTTTTCCTCTCATCCCATTTCTGAGTTTCTTACCAGGTGAAATTTTATAATAATTTCCAAATTATATACAATTAATTAATCTAAATTATATCATGGTTACTCTAAATTGGATTTTAATTATGATGAGCTGTATTTAATTTGCAGTTCTGGTACATCGGGTGGGGAGAGAAAACTAATGCCCACAATTAAAGAAGAAATGGAACGTCGTCAGCTGCTTTACAGTCTTCTCATGCCTATCATGAACCTGTAATTATCAATTTTAATCTCGGCTTTAATTAAATGAAATTCATGAATTTGGAGATTAAAAAAAATGACAAACAATGATTTTTCAGGTACGTGCCGGGGTTGGACAAGGGGAAAGGACTCTACTTTTTATTTGTGAAGGCCGAAACCAAGACCCCTGGAGGGCTAGTGGCACGTCCAGTGCTCACCAGCTACTACAAGAGCGACATCTTCAAGACTAGACCCTATGACCCATTCAATGACTACACTAGCCCAAACGAGGCAATTCTATGCGCCAATTCCTTCCAAAGCATGTACACTCAGATGCTATGTGGCCTCCTAATGCGCCACCAAGTTCTCCGCGTGGGCGCCGTCTTTGCCTCTGGTCTCCTCCGCGCCATTCACTTCCTCCAGCTCAATTGGAAGCAGTTGGCATATGACATCTCCACTGGCACCCTAAGCCCCAAAATTACAGACCCTTGTCTCCGTGAATGCATAACCTCCAAATACCTAACAAACCCAAACCCAGAGCTGGCGGAATTCATCTCCAAGGAGTGTTCCACAGAGGAGTGGGAAGGAATTGTGACAAGAATTTGGCCAAACACTAAGTACCTGGATGTGATTGTGACAGGAGCCATGGCTCAGTACATACCCACCTTGGAACTTTACAGTGGAGGGCTACCCATGGCTTGCACCATGTACGCTTCCTCGGAGTGCTATTTCGGGTTAAATTTGAACCCAATGTGCAAGCCCTCGGAAGTGACCTACACCATCATGCCAAACATGGGCTACTTCGAATTCCTCCCGCACCACACGTCGTCTCCTCCAGCTCACTCCCGCGACTCCCCACCTCGACTCGTCAACCTCGCTGACGTGGAAGTCGGGAAAGTGTACGAGCTCGTAATCACAACCTACTCCGGACTCAACCGTTACCGAGTGGGTGACATCCTACAAGTAACGGGGTTCCACAACGCGGCCCCACAGTTCCGATTCGTGAGAAGAAAGAACGTTCTTTTGAGCATCGATTCTGATAAGACAGATGAGGCCGAGTTGCAAACGGCCATCAACAATGCGGCGTTGTTACTGCGGGAGTTCAACACCAGCGTGCTAGAGTACACGACCCACGCAGACACCAAAACAATCCCAGGACATTACGTCATATATCTGGAGCTTCTTGTAAAAGACACCGCAAATCCCCCTCCCGTGGAGACATTAAACCAGTGCTGTCTGGCCATGGAAGAGAGCCTCAACTCGGTGTACCGCCAATGTCGAGTGGCCGACAACTCAATCGGACCGCTGGAGATCAGGGTGGTCAAATACAGGACGTTTGAAGAGGTAATGGACTATGCAATCTCAAGGGGTGCATCAATAAACCAATACAAAGCGCCACGATGCGTGAACTTCACACCCATTCTCGAACTCCTCGACTCTAGGGTAATTTCAGCGCACTTTAGCCCATCCAAGCCGCACTGGACACCCGAACGAACACTTTAGACCTCAACGAGGTTGTCACTCTTGACTTCTAATAATGGTCGGATACAAAAGTAATTAATTATTAATATGGGTTATGCTTTTAAATAAATTTTAATTGTTATTTTATAATATTTTATCTCAATTTAAGTAATCAGACAGAACTTGGGCCAATGGGCCATGTCTTTCATGGGCTCGTATGGACCTCAGACTTCCGACGACACACATTGGGCTTATCTTCCTTGTAATGGGCCTCGTCCATACAAGTGGGCCGCTATGATTTGAATTTTTTAGTAATTTTAAATTTGTATTAATGGGTAGTTAAGGGCTATTTTGGACATTTGATCATTCTTAATTAATATAAAGTGAAGAAATTATTACTTAAGTTGATTTTGTGGTGATAGTGAAAAGGGGAAAAGAAAATTTATATATTCTTGCAGGCGACAAGAGAAGCAAAATTCAACGACTATGTTCCCTTCTAATTAATAATATAGACGCAAGAGATAATAGGATTACTTAATCCCACACTAATTAAACACACAGTATAGAGGCTAATTACCCACTATTTTAATATAATATTCTCACAAATAAAATAAAATAAAATATTTGTTAGGTCTTTTCTAGAGGGAGAGAATATTAGCTTTAACCACAACATCTACCACGTTACCCCATTAACTAGTTAGCTTATGCCAATGCCAATGGGGGTAGGGCTTGCACATAGCTACATAACTCGATCAGATTCTAGCCGTCCATTGTCACATCTAGTATTGTGTGTCTGTAATGAAATCAGCTTATGATCATAAATATAACAAAGTCACGAGAAGTTATATTTAAAATGAACACTATCATATCATTGTATAGATACTCGAAAATTTATGGTTGTCCAAACAATTTTAAGTTGACAAACATAAAATAAATGTTGTATGAATATATAATAACATGAAGAACGGTTGGAAAAACAATTTTAGGTTGACAGACATAAAATGAATGTCGTATGAATATATAAGAACATGAAGAACCGTCGGAAAAACAATTTTAGGTTGACAGACATAAAATGAATGTCGTATGAACATATAAGAACATGAAGAACGGTCGAGAAATCAATTTAGAACCGCGAAAGATCCAAAAGAGTAGAATCCAAAGAGGGTGGGTTGGATAGGATGATTAAACTTTGATTTCACATTGAAAATTCACAGCCTTTATTCATATTTGGATTGACAAATGTGGTTTTTGGTCTGATACAATGCATGGTTCTAAAAGTTTTGGAAATTGCCTCATTTTAGCCAAGCAAAACGCTATCCACAATCCAATCTAATTCCCCAAATTCTATTGTGGTGGGTGAGAAGATTATACATCAAAAATATATTTTTGTATTCTTATTTAAATCAAATCTATTTGGATTAGTCAATAAATCCCTAAACTAAATTATTCATACCACAAATACATGATAAATTTCAAACATTTCAATCTAAAATGTGTTCATGTCGAGCTACAAAACATAGACATCATTTCATATTAAATCTAAGCATAATTTAGCTAATTAAGGCAAGTTTTCCGACCAATAGGACTTTATGTCTTTTCGAAATATTGTTAAACTCTAATTTGATGATCGTAATTAAATATATTAATAGCATTTGGACCCACTGGTTGACAAAGTGTTCCAGGATTATGTTGGGAGAAAGCATCCCATTGAATATCATATCACAAACAAAAAGAAAAGCACGTGAAAAGTGATTGAATTATTTGAGAAAATTTGCAAATCTTCGTCCCTATCTTCATTAATTACTTCCATTGTTATAAGCTCACTTGGTTTAATTCATCAACACATTATTATTTTTTATTTTCTTCATAATCCCATTTTATAGTAATGTTTCCCTAAACAAAGTACTTTGATTTATTTTAGTGCACAATCACAGAATTACCGACTTAGAAGTGCTAAGGTAAAAGCATAACATAATCAACTTTATTTTGTTATTATTATATAGTGTTAGAGAGTTGGGTATTCTATTCTATTCTTTATAACGATGTGGAAATCTTTTCCTAATAGATGCGTTTTAAAAACAGTGAAGCCAACAACGATACGTAACGAGCCAAAGCGAACAATATCGATTAGTAGTGGGGTTGGGCTGTTACAAATGGTACTAGAGTCAAACATCAGACGGTTGCCAGTGTGAGGATGCTGGGTCCTAAGGAGAGTAGATTGTAAGATCTCATATTGGTTGAAGTGGAGAACAAAACATTCTTTATAACAATGTATAAACCTCTTCTTAACAAATACGTTTTAAAAATCATAAAGTTGATGACAATACGTAATGGGTCAAAACAGACAATATCTTAACGGTAGACTTGAGCTGTTACAACATGAGTTCACAAAGCTAGATTATATGAACCTAACCAATTAACCAAAGCTTGAGAGCAACTAAAGAAAGGAGAGCACGAATGCCTTATTTTGGAGGACAAAGGAGAACAAAACATCTGCCTCATCTCTCGTCCTTTTCACTATAACAAGTAAAACGAAGGGTTCGTGGTTTTGTAAGAGTTAATTACAAGTGCATGCATATGTCCTGTCTTGTTTTATTTTGAATCTTGCTTGTCCCAATTGTCACTAAATAATATTGTTGTCGTTGACCGCAAACCCCTAAACTCTAAACGTCATTTTCTACGTTTCCTCGTCCACACCCAGCTTCCTGCCTTTTCCATGCTGATTTCGTATACGTATGCCACTTTGCCACTTATTAACACATGTGTTTCCGGCCATCTAAGCAGAACCAAACGGTACCCGACAGAAATTCGTGTTCAAAATATTATGTTACGTAGAAATTTTCATCAATTTTACTAGTTTTTGGGTTAATCGGTGATTTAATATAGATAACAAACGGAAGGTCATGTTTTTCACTTGAACATAACTCGATTTGTTTAGGCATATGTCCTTCGATCCATATTGGAATCTTTTAAGTTCAATTATAACGCGTGATTGAAGGAAATTTGTCTCATTTATCCTTTCAATTCTTTTGAGCTTCAAGACAAAACAACTCTTACCCATGACCTAATTTTATAAATATGAACAGTAATAATAAGTTATTATAATTTTTGTAATATATGTTATGAACACAATCCTTCTCTGACAAGATTTGTTTTTCTATTTGAACAAATAAATATGAAAATGACTATACCCTTTGAAGAATCTAGCTACAAGTTTAGTACACGTAAAGTATTCTCGATGTTTTGTCATTTTTGTATTGAAAAAGGGATGGTTTTGGTGTTTATTGAGGGTATGTAGTAGGGAAGAATAGTTTTATCGACATGTTTTTACGATTATGAATCAGAACCTGTCTGACTATGGAACAACAAGTGTGTTTAGATAATTAGATTAGCGTTGTTAATCCTTTGGAAATGGACTCCAATTTCTTTGTTGATGATATCAGGGACAAGAAAACACATACACTTAGCTTGGTTGAAGGCTTCTTATCGATACCATGGACGCCCAACGTGGCTGCTCATGGCCTAGCAATTCATTCGCTTCCAACGAACAACACAACTAGGTGGGTGAAGAAAAATCCTTCATGGGTTAAATTACTTTTGAATTTAACAAATAACATAGAAATTTTTTATTTTTTAGTCACAAAATTGAATTTCAAGTCGCAGTCTATATTGGAAACCATCAAAATTAGGGAAGTGGGTAAAACGTGTGGACAAGTTTTGACAAACTCCCAAACCTAAATGTTGAATGTAATGAAAGAAATTAGGTTAGAAAAGAACCAAAATTGTCTCAAATTTTGACCATTTGTTGCTTTCATCGACTTTCACAAGAGGCAGCTAACTATTCTCTGTCCCCCCAAACCTGCTCTAATCAAACGCCTTCAACTCTTTTCTACGATAAAAAAATATTATGTAACCGTCCAAACCCACCACTAGCAGATATTATCAACTTTAGTTCGTTACGTACCACCCTCTGTTTCACGATTTTAAACCGCATCTACTGAGAAGAGGTTTCCACATTCTTATATACGAAATGTTTTGTTTCCCTCTCCAACCGATGTGGGATCTCAAAATAATCCTTACGTTAGAGAGGAGAACGAAACATTCCTTATAAAAGTATGGAAACCTCTCTGTAGTATACACGTTTTTAAATCGTGAGACAATACATAATAGGTCAAAATAGATTATTTCTAGTAGCGGTGGACTTGGATTATTACAAATGACATCAGAGTCAATCACGGGGTAATGTGTTAGTGAGAACGCTGGACCCCAAAAGAGGATAAACTATGAGATCCCACAGTTGAGAAGGAGAACGAAGCATTTCATATAAGGGTATGAAAACCTCTCCCTAGTAGACACGTTTTAAAATTATAAGGTAGATCACGATATGCAATCGATCAAAACAGATAATATCTACTAGCAGAGAGTTTGGACAGTTACACGTTGCCACATAATTTATGAGGGTTTTTGAGCTCGAAAACGGGTAGTAGAGGCATTAATAATTAATGATTAAAAGCGAGGAAAAGATGGTGTGAAAGTCATGGGGGATATAAATAAAGAGAGGATTTAAAGAAGAAGCAAACGTGTGTGGATTAGGAAGTCAATGCGACAGCCAAACATAATTTGGTGTTGCTAAGAAGTTTGAATCTCGGAAGCCAAATCCTTTGACCCTCCGAATGTTTTGTGGTAACTTAGCAACGCCCCCTATTGCCTCTTTGCCCTTTGCTTTCCTCTATCTTCAACGCTAATTAATTCCCCAAAATTCAAACTCTTCTTAATTCCATGTTCCACAATTCCTCGACAACACGTCGGCCCTCTGGATTGTTTGACTACTCCATCTCAAACACTTCTCAACGCCCATCCGTTTTCCTTATATTTTACAAATGTATAACAAAAATGTCGAAGCTTTCGATATATGTAAATAATATAACATAACGTCCTTTTCCTCTTATAATATTTTTCTACCAAATAATCTTTACGTGTGAATGTCGACAATAGGGAGATACAAGCTGTCACTTGTGGGCCATGAATGTGCATGAAATTCAATAATAATATGTCCTATTTTGACTAAATTATTGGGTAACGCCACACATGTCACGCTATTACATGTTATTTTTCAAAGAATATATACGGATAATTGAGAACAGGAGCATCATAATCTTGTATTATTCCATTATTTTCATAATGTAATTATAAAGTTCGGCTAGTTAGGGTTTGGCAATAAATGCTTTTTATTTTCTAAGTAGAAGCCAAACAAAATCAAATGTATTTATAAAAACTAAAGCTTTTTGTTGCAAAAGTACAAGAGTTGGACGGCCAAATTTTGAGTGGTCGTGACATTTTTCATTAAGAACAAATAAGAACTGTATTTAATCCTACAAATTTCTTTTCCTTTGTATAGCAATTTGAGACAATGGCCAATTTGGTAGTCGCAACAATAGTTCAAACCTCAAAATGAGCCAACAAACATTCTCATTTCTTCTATTTTGTTTTCCTATCTTCCAATACAAAAACTCCGCTCGTATTTAATTTAAAGTGACACGAGAGTAAAAAGTTGTAGGTATAACAAAAAAAACGAACAAAAAGAACTTTTGAAATACAAAGGAGAGGCTAGAGGAAGGCCTTCCAATTCAAGAATATAGTAGAAATATCATAATTACAAAATATATGAATATGGTTTCTTCGTTACGTCATATGGAAGGTCTTCTAGTTTGATACATGATTTGGTTCGATAATTCAAATGATGTACAAATTAAATATATAAACAAAATACTCTCGGTAATCTTTATTTTATTAGCAATAATTCCAAAAGTACTTTTGAAATCTTATTCAAAAAGCTAAAATTTTAATTTAAAAAACAAAAAACCTTGTTATATAATGAATGAATGGATTCAGCTTGGAATTATAGTTTATACAAGAGATATGCAAAAGAAAGGGATATTATTTGTGTCAACAACAACCTTTTTGGGAGGACAAATGAAGAGAATATATTCCATTGTCAAAAATAAACCAAACAAATTTAAAAGCTTAATTACAGTTTTGATAATAATTACCTCTTATGACATGCACATTGGGAAATTTAATTTCTTATGCTTCTCATTTTTTAAACAATCATGATTTTCTATGCCAATTATTTTTTATTTTGTTAAATATCCAAACTTCATTTATATTTTAAAATAACCATTTCATAATTTATTGGTTGGAATAAAAGCAAAAAGATAATGTAACGTAGCATAAATAATAGATTTAAATAAAGATAAAAGTAATAAAAATTGAGAGACATTTATGGAAACTTTGCATTAATTATATTAAATTTTCAAGGAAAAGAAAACGCATAGGATGGCGAAGAAAACTATGTAAATGCAATGCAACTGTCATAAGTTTAATTTAAAAATAAAATAAAACAAAAACAAAGCCAGATTTTTACCTACCCTCTTCGTTTTGAATGCTCGACACGAAGGGCAGGTTCAAAATTAAAATTGAAATCAACTGAAAAAGGGAAAAAAAAAAATAAAATTGCTAATCAACGTCATGTTCACGTGATAACACCACCAAATAATAATTCAATAATTCCCATTATGATCTTATCGCCAATTGCTTTTAAACAATATATTATATGATTAATTATGTTTCCATCTTATCCTATCCCCATGTTTGCGACCATTTTTTTATGAAATAAAGTTTTTTTTTTTTAAAGAAATTAATAAATTGTTCTATTTATTAATGAACATGTAAAATGATTAGCGTGGGATTAGCAATTAACAGTGGAGGCGTTGAAATATACGGAAGTGATTGGCCGCCTTCTCCCTTCCTCCTTCTCGGGTTCTCCCTTGCCTTACAAATTGGCTGCTTCCGCCGGCAGCCGTCCTTGTCTCCAATAACATGGTCCTCACTCCAAAACAAAATCAGTATTTGACCTGGCACAAACATGTGGGCCTCACATGTCCACCCCTTCCTACACACGCTTATGTGTACTGGACCCACATGTTCCTTCCCTCCACAGCAACAGTCACATCCAAATATATTTTTTTCTTCCTCATATGACGTGGATTTTGAGGTGTCATCACAACATGCATTACCATTGCCTCCCACCTCTTTCCTCATCTCATTTTGCTATATAAATCCCACACTCGCAACTTCACCGCTCATCTATTCCTTCTCACATTCCTACTACTATCTCTTTTCAAAGTTCTTGCCTTCTTGTTTTTATAATGGCAGTTGGTTCTCAGCTTTCGTCTCCTCTTCCCCCGCCGCCCTCCGACAGGGACGCCAAAGCCCTTCGTTTCATAGAGGAGGTCACTACAAATGCTGACGCGGTTCAGCAAAGGGTGTTGGCAGAGATTCTGAGCCGCAACGCTAATACTGAGTACGTCAACCGCTTCCGCCTCAATGGAGCCACTGACCGGGACACCTATAAGTCCAAGATTCCCGTCGTTACTTACGAAGATCTCCAGCCCGACATCCAACGTATTGCGAATGGCGATCGCTCTCCTATTTTTTCATCCACTCCCATTTCTGAGTTTCTCACCAGGTCAATTTTGTAATTAACCTAAATATATTCGGTTTTTTTTTTTTTTTTTTTTTAATGTAAATGGAATTTAAATTGTATTTAATTTCACAGTTCTGGGACATCGGCTGGGGAGAGGAAACTGATGCCGACAATTCAAGAAGAAATGGAGCGTCGTCAGCTGCTTTACAGCCTTCTCATGCCCATTATGAATCTGTAAGAATTCACTCTTGTCTCGACTCGACCTGACTCATTTTTAATTTAATTTTGAGGGGAAGAAAATTTACAATGAACAAAATGGTCAGGTATGTGCCGGGATTGGACAAAGGGAAGGGGCTCTACTTTTTATTCGTGAAGGCTGAAACCAAGACGCCTGGAGGGCTAGTGGCTCGTCCAGTGCTCACCAGCTACTACAAGAGCGACATCTTCAAGACCAGGCCCTATGACCCTTTCAATGATTACACTAGCCCAAACGAGGCCGTTCTATGCGCCGATTCCTTCCAAAGCATGTACACTCAAATGTTATGTGGGCTATTAATGCGCGAGCAAGTCCTCCGAGTTGGCGCCGTCTTTGCCTCTGGCCTCCTCCGCGCCATCCGCTTCCTGCAGCTGAACTGGAAACAGCTGGCACACGACATCTCCACCGGAACCCTAAACCCCAAAATCACAGACCCTTGTCTCCGTGAATGCATCGTCTCAAAATACCTAACAAACCCAAATCCGGAGGTGGCGGAATTCATCTCCAAGGAGTGCTCCACAGAGGAGTGGGAAGGGATTATCACAAGAATTTGGCCAAACACCAAATACCTGGACGTCATCGTCACAGGAGCCATGGCTCAGTATATTCCCACGCTGGAATTTTACAGCGGTGGGTTACCCATGGCTTGTACTATGTACGCTTCCTCGGAGTGCTATTTCGGGGTAAATTTGAAGCCAATGTGCAAGCCCTCAGAAGTGACCTACACCATCATGCCCAACATGGGCTACTTCGAATTCCTCCCGCACCACACGTCGTCCCCTCCTGTTCTCTCCCGCGACTCCCCGCCCCGACTTGTCGACCTCGCGGACGTGGAAGTCGGGAAAGAGTACGAGCTGGTGATCACAACCTACGCTGGACTCCGGCGGTACCGAGTGGGCGACGTGCTGGAGGTGACAGGGTTCCACAACGCGGCCCCACAGTTCCGATTCGTGAGACGAAAAAACGTTCTGCTCAGCATCGACGCCGACAAGACCGACGAGGCGGAGCTCCAGAAGGCAGTAGAGAACGCGTCATCTCTTCTGCGAGAGCTGAACACCAGCGTGGTGGAATACACGAGCTATGCCGACACAAAAACAATCCCAGGACATTACGTCATATATTGGGAGCTTCTAGTGAAAGACGAAGCCGCAAATTCTCCGCCGCCTGCGGAGATTCTAAATCAGTGCTGCCTTGCCATCGAAGAGAGCCTGAACTCGGTGTACCGCCAAGGCCGAGTCGCGGATAACTCAATTGGACCACTGGAGATCAGGGTTGTGAAAAATGGAACGTTTGAAGAGCTAATGGACTACGCCATCTCAAGGGGTGCATCAATCAACCAGTACAAAGCGCCACGGTGCGTAAACTTCACACCCATTGTGGAGCTCCTCGACTCTAGGGTAGTTTCAGTGCACTTTAGCCCAACCAAGCCGCACTGGACACCCGAACGACGCCGTTGAAACCAACCAACAAAAACAAAACAAAACAAAACAAAAAACATCAAAAAAAAAAAAAAAAAAAAATTGAAAAAGACCCATATGTATAAAAAGATTATATATGATGATGACGACGACGTAGCAGCAGCCAAGCAGAAGAGGATAGAGTTTGAGTTTGTTGGATTATGCATATGGCTTTTAGAAGTAAGTGTTTTTTTTTTTTTTTTTTTTTTGGTTAAGGAAAGGTTGTAGGTTGATGTGTTTGTGTGTAATAAGGTTGAAGTAATGTCTAAAATATGGGCTTCATGATGTAATTGTTGTAATTTACAAATATGTCTGTTGGTCTATTGCATCCTTTTTCTTTCCTTTTTCCCTTTTCCTTTCTTTTGAGTGTAAAAAGAGAGTGTGGAAAATAATTACTTTTTAAAAAAAAATTATTTTCTTGGCTGCCGCTGCTTCTTCCATAAAGCAATGCCATATAATTTGTAGCTATCACAAACCCTTCTCCACTCAATTCATTCATTTAGATGCATTGCATTTATCTATTTTTGCACTTATTCTTCATAATTGTATGAACTATGTTCTTCCCTCCCTTCTTCATCATCATTCACTTCTCCCAATTAAATTTCTTATTCCTAACCAACCAATTCCTTCTCTTTTTTTTTTTTTTTTTTTTTTTTTTTTTTACCTTTTTTATGGAAAACAAATATGAGAAATTCTATTTTTGTGTTTTTTCTTTAATTAGACTAAAAAAATATTTAAAAGAAAGTTTTTGAAAGGTGGGTGTAGATTACATATAAAGGAGAGTAATTTTAATGACACTTTTAAAATATATTTATAAAGCACTTTAATTTAAAAAAGCAAGAAATACAGAGGACAGGACATGTCAGAAATTTGAGAGTTGTTTTTCAGATACAATTCCAAAAGCCTGAATGCCTCCTTTTAAAACACGTTAAGACATGTTCAGTGTTTTCAGATTTCATCGTTTTTCTACAAATTAGTTATTATTATTTCCATTAAAAAAAAAAAAAAAAAAACTGTGAAATTAAATACCATTCTTTAAATCGTCAATATTCAAAATAATGTGTCAAAACATGTAAAAAAGGAAAAAAAAAAAAAAAAAAAAAAAAAAAAAGTGTGCATGGAGGTTAGCGCACGTGGGAACATATTCCTTGTGTGTGTCTGAAATCGGATATTTGGAGTATTTTTGGCGAGTTGTCTGCGAGGAAAATAGTAAATAGGGAGTGATATTGAGGCATCAATTTTGGTTTTGGCCGTTTTAGATTTGGAGCCACCTGCGTTGCTCGCTTCTCCATGCCCTCCTCCTCGCTCCTAGGGTTCCCTCTTTCACACATTAATATTGCTATTATTATTATTATATTTCTTCCTAACGATTAGGGGAATCTATGAAACATAGTTTAATTGATTTAGTCATGAACACGGGATGGGCGAAGAGACATACACATGTTTGAATGTTATATTTAATCAGTTTTAGAGTCGAAAACACATATTATTGCACTGGAAAAAGGGGTATGGGTATAGATTAACGCCAATTATTTGTAGGCATTGGCCAATAATGATGAATGCATATATTGACTAAAAGGATGGGCAAGCTCTAGGACTATTAAATTATTGTGTCTTTTTCTTATAATTAATTAAATAATTAACATTAACTTTTCAAGAGATTAGTTGGGATTGTTACGTCAACTTTGATTCCTAGCTCGGTGCATGTGTTTCTTGTCTTTAAATTAAATGTTGGGAGGATAAACCAAATTCATCATGTTGTAGCCACTCATTTTTTTCAACATTAATTAGTCAAAAAACCTAACCTAAATCGCCTTAATTCTATTTTAATTATGCAAGGGTTTGGTAACCATATATCCTATATTATATATTTTTTTAATTACCCAATAAAATAATTCGGGAATTGAACCCACGTATGATTCACATACCACCAATCAAATCATAACAACATAGGAAATGATAATATGTGCTTAACACAGCTTTTACTTAAAAAAAAATTAAACATTAAAAATTAAAAACTAGCTTTTAATTAAGTATTTGTTATTAGGATAAAAATATTAAGTTTGTCCCCCATAATCATGTATATGTCACTTTTGCAATTTTTCCTTTACCTCTTTTAAATGAATGATTTCATTTTTTTTTTTTTTATAGTGAAGTGATGCTCAATATCCTAATATTATTAATGGATAAGATTTATTTATACTCATAAAAAATAAGTTAATGGATAAGATATTTAATAGATAATATTCATTTACACGACCTAACACTTTGAACTAAAATATTTGAAGTTTGAATTCTCTTACTTTATGTCAAACTAAAAGAATTATACTTAAGATGACACCAATATAAACGATGCATTTTTGAAATTTGAAAAAGATTAACTTGAAAGGATTACGGGAGAAGTAGGTCGGTGGGAAAAAAGACCTAAAAAGTAATTAAAAGTTGTTTTAGGATATTAAATTTAATTAAGACTTTGAAATTGATGGCCTTTGTCGACCAAAGTGATTCAACTATGTTAATGGAGTAGCTTTTAAATGTTGGATTGTCTGAAACAAATAATTTAACTTAAAATTTACCCCAAAACAAAGTCGATCAATTTTGACAAATGCTTCTTTTCACTTTGGGTTATATTCTTGTTCACTTTTAATATGAAATTTTATTCTTAAAATTTGTTGATTTCGACAATATTGTCATTAAAAGCAAAACACGGTATGGAATTAAAATGAAAAATGGATTGTAAAATTATAATTATCATAAATTGAAAAAATAATGAAGTTGAAAGGGTTTGAAACGGGTCGGGAGCACACAGAAAAGTGTTTGAAGCCTTTGTTCCCCTGAAATGGACACTCTTTAGGGAGAAACAAACGGATCCCACACTTGCAATCGACACTGCAAAAACAGCCATTACTGTTTTGTAAAAAGCCGAATAATGTTATGTCGTCTTCTGTGTTCTTTTCTGTAAATTACTTTTTTTACTGTTCCTTCTTCCTTTCTGGACGTCTCAGTTTTACCTTTTTTGTTTTTTTTACTTTCTGCTTTCCCACTGTTCCATTGCCGACCAAGAAAAGAAAGGGACACTATGAGTACATTTTTCAAAACCATAAAAATAATAATACTGTAAATGGGCCTCATTGAAACTAGGGACTGCTACCATTTTGGATCAAACTGGGCCCAAACGATTGTACGATTTGATTGGAATGGGCCTCATTGAAAGACCATCATTGTTCAGGCCGACGTATTTGAACCCTTGATTCATGTTCTTCAAACTGGAAGCCCAGAGGCAAAGGAGAAGAGTTGATTGTTTTGGTAGTCTTTCGGTGGTTGATGATAACCCGGCCGACCCAAGAGGGTGCTATCCCACCATAAGTGGCTCTGTCACAATCAGGCACAGCACAAGCCAACTGTGTTTTCTTATGACTCCCCCACCCTGCATTCAAACAAACATCTTACCCCACATTTTGAACAAATAACAGTGCAAAAACTATATACCAGTTACTCTCTTGGACAACAGTCTTTATACGACGAATCAGCAATGACCGCCTACACCCCCAACTAGAGCGTAAGGAAGTATGGTCTAGGTACGTTTGCGTTGCGCTGTCCCTATGCATGTATAGGAATGGGAGCAAAGGTGTAACCGTCCAACCTCACCGTTAAAAGATATTATCTGTTGCAACTCGTTGCACATCGCGATTTTCAAATGCATCGGTTTACATTCCTTGCTTGTCCACTCTATTCTATTCCTTCTAAATATGATTTAATCGAAGTTTTAAGAGTGAGTATGAGATGCTAATAATAAACGTGATTTATTGTAAAATGCTTTTAGGTATTTCCGTGAAGGTGAAGGTTAGAGAGTGGTTGGATTCTTTCCTTAGTATGGAAGTTGGACACTCTTTTATAGCATCAAATCTTTTTATGTTCTGCTGCTTTACTTTGGTTCTGGGAATATCCTATTCTTAACCATCAAAAAGCATGGCCCAAACACCACCGACACGCCACCACACTCCACAGTTTTCTTCGTTTCATAAAGGTTAAATGCAGATCAAGCTGCTAATTGGAATTTAGCTTCTAATACAAACATTAAATCAAAATTAGTATGTTCGGGATCAATTTCAACTTTCAACGTTATGAACAGTCTGAATAAATGTCAATTAATAATAATAATAATAATAATGATAATAAAAGAAATTATGTAGAAATATAAAAATAATGCTAATTGAGAATTATTTATGAATTATATAGAAATATAAATTATGTAGCTACCGCTACAACTGCCACCCCACCGACATGAATGTTATTTGTGGTAATTCCCAACCAAAAAATATATTTCAGATCCCCAACCAAACATCGTATCACTTCACTTATCCCTGTCGGTGGACTGCTATTACTACGGTGGATGTTGCGTTACAAAATGGAAAGTGTTGATATTTTGTTCATACATTTCATCGAATAAGGCTTGTTTAATTGAAAAGCAACCTCAGGATTTTCACTAACTTTAGTATTTTGAGCTACTAGATCTGTCAGTGTAGATGTCGTGTTGGAGTGTTCCAAATTGGCACACGTGTTAGAAGGAAACGAAGGAGAATTAATTACAGAACACAAAAAGGATGCCCAAATGTTGATCGATCAAAGCAAACACCCAAGTGTGTTCGATCCCGTAAAAACAAATTTCATCAATCAATTCAATCAAAAAGCACCTCTTATGATATGGAGTACAATGGAGGAAATTTTAAACAAAATAAAGATTCAATATAAATAAATGAAGAACGATCACATCTCTCTCCTTATTTTCCTCGCTCTAGATGATGAAGCTGATGGCGACGGCAGCCCATCCCAAAGCCAAGCTTCCGGCAACCTTCTGCAGTGCTTCAGCTCCACTCTGCAACAAAACACAGATCGATGCCATTTCTTTAATATTATTGCTCAAAATTAATAATTACATGTGCCTCACTAGTCTATTTAATTTAGTAATGTGTTTGCCTTCGTGTGAGCTCAGAACACTGGAATGACGTTTATTCATCTCGAGAGTAGTGTGATCTGACATTCTGACGTTTTCTTTCTTTTTGATTTGACGCGTTATTGAGTACTTCGATACCTTGGGTTAATCTTTAGACTCGACCATGGTTATTATCTCGACTTAAGGCCTCTTACAGGTTAGATCTACGCGTGTCGGTGGCGCGTGGCATTGAGCTCATTTCACTTGCTATAATGGCAGAGTGAAATGAGCTCAATGCCATCAATTCTATACAGATTATGGACACATATTGGCTATGATGGTAGAGATTTAGGTGGAATTAAATTACCTTGTCTTCCAGTGAAGGGCCGGGTGAAGGACCTTCCTCGCTTGCACCAGGGGCTTCGGAAGGAGGTGCAGGTGGACCAAGCAACGCCGGAGAAGGAGCTGGTGCTTTGTGCTTCTTCGACTTATTGCTAGGCGCCGGCGCTGGCACCTCAACAGGAGGAGCACTTTCGGGAGTGCTTGTCGGAGTTGGCGCAGGAGGAGATTGCGTCGGAGTTGATACTGGAGGAGAGCTCTCCGGTACTGGGACTGGTGGAGAACTTGCTGGAACTAGAACCGGCGGAGAGCTCGCTGGAACGGAAGCAGCGGGGGGAGAGATAGCCGGAACGGAAGCAGTCGGTGGAGAGCTAGCCGGAACGGAAGCAGCTGGTGGAGAGCTAGGAGGAACGGAAGCAGTCGGTGGAGTGCTGACCGGTGGAGAGGCTACTGGAGCGACTGCTAGTGGCGCAGATGCGGGCGGCGTGGAGACGGGAGCTGGAGTGGCCGGCTTTTGGGGAGCGGCGACGGGAGATGAATTTGTCGGTGGCGATACAGGAGACGCGGCTGGAGGTGTATGCTTTGCTGCTGCAGGCGAGGTAGCGCCCGGAACGCTAGTCGGAGCTGCAGCTGGCGACTGGCCACCGACGCCAGCAATGACGGCGCAAATGAGAACGAGTGCGATTACAGACTGTCTCCCCATTTCTACCGTGGGAGCGTTTGTAGACGATGAAGTAATGAATGTTACCAAGCCCGTGGCTTAATCGTGTATATATAGATTATAGACCCACAAATAATACCCCAAAGGAATTTTCTAAATTATAAAAATATGTTATAAAATAAATAAAAGAACAATAGAACTGGTTACACAAATGGGCCCACTATTAATGGGCCTGTACTAGCCGTTGGGAGAGAGAAGAGGGCCCACGAAGGGAATCAAACAAAAAAACGGCATAACATAGGAGATTTAAACAGATCTTATAAACCCCGTGGGGTTATTTTTCTCGAGTTCATTTTCTAATATTTGTAATCAATAACTAATATGTATTTTAAAATTAAAATAGTAATAATACGTTAACCAATGAACATAGGGTGATTAAAACTATAGTATAGTAATTGAACCGTTAAATTTAGGCGCCCCACGTGAATAGTAAATGGGGGATTAATTTGGCGCTTTAGTAACCAATAATTTGGTTGGAAGGAGGAGATTTTGATATAGTGAGGGGAAGTGGATACAGCTGGATGATTGATTGTGGGGCCCTTCCCATTTTCGACAATCCAATAACAGTTGACCACGTGAACTGTCCCCGCCAATTATTGCGGGGAAATTTACCGAGAGGTCTTACCAGCGGGTTGGGGTTCTTTTGTCCCTCTATCACCGCCTTAGAAAGCGTGCCTCACAACAACTATATTTCTCTTCTTCCTTATGTATGTGCGTATATTATACGTACTTATATACATTATCAAACACATAATATAAAATATATATTTATATTAATATGCATTGTCAAACCCTAAGTATACCATAACTATGTATACGTTGCTTAGTTATGAATGTTACTTATATTAATATGCATTATCAAACCCTAAGTTTGTTTTTAAAATAGCTTCTTTTTTTTTTTTTTTTTTTTTTTCATTTATGGTTTTGTGTTAACAGAGTATTTATATTGGAGTATTCTTCAATTCATCTACCAAAGCTCTCATTTTATTTCAAACCAATTTATTCTAAAAGCAAATAATTCATCTTGGGTTTTCTTTTGCATCAAGTGATCTCTCTTTTCTTTTTCTTTCTTTATTTATTTATTTATTTTATTTTCACATCTTTTGATGTTGTTTTTTGAAATTTTATTATATCCAATATTTATTTTGTTTGGTTGATTTCTATATGTAGTCTTGTTAGTTCACAATAAACACTCAATAATTGTCTTAATTGTATGATAAAATTAATAATTTTTTAAAATTATTGAATCATACTATTAAAGGTGGGGCTAATAATTTTTCAAACTAGCTTTATGTTTGTAGGTTTACATGATTCCTAACTTGAAAAAAAGGTAACTGTGTCATTAATTTTATGCACTTTACTCGTCAGATTAATTTGCATAACTTATTATTTTTCAATATTTATAGAAAATAATTTATTTATAAAATAAAAAATATCTTTATGTAATTTCTAACTACCGAACACCACGGTTTAATGAAATATTTTGTGGGGATGGGCCAAAATTATTGTTTTAAAAGTAACTTATATATAAATTAAAAAAAATATATATATCGTTAAAGTCCATAATTTTGTTTTGGTAATGAATGAACTTAAAACTAATTATTATAATTATTATTTTCAGTTTTAAATTTTTTGTAATTAATTATCTATTTTGATTTACTTATATATTGGGTGTATTTTATTTTATTATTTTTTGGGTAGGGCATGCGTAGGGCAGCTTTTAAAAAAAATCATCCCAAATATGTTATTATTGGAACGCTTACCAAAGTAACGTTTCCGCTGCAGCCACGTGCGTCCAGCATTTTTCTGATATAATATTGAAAATATTGTTTTAAATACAATAAAAATTTGGACATTTACTTTAATATGTACAGTTTATGCTCCTTTTTCTTTAATATTTTATTTAAAATGTCACTCTCTCTTAAAAAAAAAAAAAAAAAATTGTTGTTTAAAAAACCATTTCTTCAAAATTGACGCTTTACGAAAATATTACAAAATTCAACTTAGTCCTTTTCTAAATAATATAATACTGCTGAAAATATATATATGATGCTAAATGTCAATTCAATTTTTGTTTATGTTTTTAAAATTAATCATGGTTTACTTAAAATCAAACATTAAAGCAGTAACACAAATGATATGATGCTAATTAGACCGCATACTTTACTACTTTCAATTAATGGTCTATTTATATTATATATTTAAATAATAATAGTTAATTTTATATATAATATAAATACTTCTCCTCAAATTTCATATTTATCTAAACAAATAATAATTTATATGACAATTTGAACGTATCTTAGCAAATAAAGAACCTATTATTATCGTAACAGTTGATGGTTGATCCTCACGCATGGGCCTTACTGGGCTGGATCAATTGATGTTCTTCGGCCCATTTGAAGGAAAGAACCGATTTGGCCCATTTGAAGGAAAGAATATTAGAATCCTTAAAAAAGCCCAACAATTTCCTTCAATTTTATTTATTGTTATTATATTTTCTTTTCTATAGAAAGGGCTGGACAATTTTGGTCCGTGCAGAGCAAGAAAGGCTCGAAGTCGCACCAATACAAATAGAGGGACGGAGAAAGGAAGAGAGACCCAGAGAGATCGAGAAGAACGCGGAGGTCAGGGGAAAGGGATCGGCGGGCCATCGGAGACTGACAAGCGAGTTCAACCGATAAACCCTCGCAGGATAAATTTAGCGCGCCGACAAGGGAAGAGCATACAAGTCGTTGTGGTGGGCTGATTAATTCAGTGCTCTAAAACCATTCTCTTTCCACTTGCTGATAATCTCAGGCTCCGGCGAAAAAGAAGGACGCCGATGGGCATTATCAGAAGTGGCTTCTCCCTTATAGCGGGAACTGTGTTAGGGATTTACATCGCTCAAAATTACAACGTTCCCAACATTAGGAAGCTCGCCAATACTGGGCTTGTGATGGCCAAACACATCGAAGAGAATTACAGGAAGCCAAAGAAGAGGGAGGATGATGATTGATTACAAGGCTCATGATCCAGGTTCCCCTTTTGACGTACTATTGAAGAAGTGCTTGTTAATTCTGGATTTGTAGGCATTGAGTACTATATGTTGAAATTTAGTGATTTTCAATTTAGGGAACTGAAAAGTTCTTAGCAATTAAAGAAGTTTTGATCACATAATTGGAGTTGGAATTTATTCCTTTGTGAACGCGCCATTGTTGTTTTCGGATGCTTATTGTGGGTAATTAAATTGGGGAAAAATAATGCAACATTTTCTAAAACCCTAGGTATGCGTTTTGTTCTTTGCAAGTATTTGTGGATTGTCTGAATTTGAAAGCTAGCTATTTTATCAACTGTTTGATACGTTTTGCCCGGAGTACTCTTTAATGTTATTGCAAAAGACCGTTCTTGGGGGAAATGGGATTGGAAACGACATCTGTGCATTTTTTTTTTTCATAGTTTCAATTTAATATCCCTGGAACTCTGACGTCTCTTAATGTTGAATTCTCATTTGTGCTCATTGGTTCCATTGGTCTTTTGTTAAAAGTTGAGTGGCTTGTCCTATCAAAATCATGGCGTTGTAGTTCAGCTAGTGAAATTTGATGATGCTAGCGTAAATCCCTCTGCAAAGGAATCAAGTACTCCACCCACCTGACAAAAGTTTTGGATAATATGGATTGTATGTTGGACTTATCGTGCCTGTATATAAGAGTATTTCCATCTTATTGAGCTTGGATTTTATCCTATGGGTCATTTTGTAGTGGAAAAAGGGTGCTGTATTGCTGAAAATTCTAATCGGAGGCTACGAAGGTGAGCTCAGCCAAAAAAATCTTAACACTCCTGTATTTGTCCTGAAAAAATATTAATTTTTTTTTTTTTTTTCAATCCATAGATTCCAATAAAAAGCACTTAGAGCATTCAACCATAGGGCTGAAACTTTAGCACCTGAACCAGCCACCATCGGCCCCAAACTCAACGAGAAAATATCCATATTATCTATAGATAGGCACAAACCAATTCAAGATGAAGAAATTAAGAGGAATATAAAGAGAACTTAGAGTCTGGTTTATTTGTTCTGTCTAGACTAGCATTTATGCCAGGCGTGTTGTTCCATACTTTCTTTCAATACAGCAGCTATTTCCTTCCATGACGCAAGATGCAAACAACTAAATGAGTACTAATCTTGAAAACTAAAATGGCTAGAAGGGAAAGCCAGAATCTATCAGAAAGAGAACCGAAGAGAGTAGAGGGGTCAGAGCATTTGTTGTCCCCTTGGGGTGCACTTTTTCCTTCATGGATTTTTCTATGTGTCATTACGTGGAGACAAGATTTTGGTGGAGTCCTTCCATATACTCTGTTTCTTTTCCAGGTGGGCATCCGTTAAGTCCATATATATCTTTTAATATATATGACTATTAAGTAGATTCAGTCCAAGTATTGTATTGCTGTCATCACAACGAAAAATTTGGCCACGACACCTTGATATGTGTGCTTTGGGGATACATTGCTTGAAAAAGGGATGCCTAGGTTGCTATCAACCACTTCATGATCTGATATTAGTTCGAAAACTAAGCACTCAGTTCTTGAAGATCACGTTATATGGTCTCTTGCTCTGCTTTATACTTGTGTTTCATCATGATTCATATGTAAACTGAATGGTCGGCATTCATATTCACTTCATCCCAGCTTGAATTTATGCAGTCGGAATCTATGGAGCCAAGTGAAGGTTCTTGACACTAGAAATTTGGAATAAGTTGAACCATGGTTAGATCTTCTACCCTTTGTCATTCTCTATGATTTGATGGTCAGTTTAACTGTCTTCATTATTCAAAAATAAATATTGTTCCAAGGGAAAGCAGAAATATTTGAGGAAGACAGATTTTCCTTTATTGAAATGTTTGATGTGATCATAGTCAATTAGGTCTAACTTTTTGTTGAATGTCGACTTCCAACTTCCCCTGTTAAATGATATATTTCCATCTATTCTTGTTGAAATATTCTTGTAAGCTCACTGTTAGCAAATATTGTATGTTTTAGTCTGTTACATATCGTCATCAGCCTCACTGTTTTAAAACGCATCTATTAGGGAGAGGTTTCACATCCTTATAAAGAAATGTTTCGTTCTCTTCTCCAATCGATCTGAGATCTCACCATTTTAATAATATTAAATGTGTTTAGTTTAGTTAGCCTGTGATAAGAATTTTACATCACATGTATCGTGATTCCAGAAGCATTTCAATGTTCATATATTGATTGGAGTTTAGAAACCGGGTAAAAGGATTGGAGACGCTCCCAAATGTAGAAGAACCAACAATAGCTGGCTGAAAAAGTAGGCAGGCCAAAATTAGCTTTTCTTCTAAAAAGACAAACATTTTGCAATCACAAAATTTGAAACAGTACGAGAATGATCCAATGGCATTGTTGTTCTGTTCCATTCCACATTGGCTCTCTCACCCATAAAAGCATTTTCATTCTACGCTTTAATCATGACTGTCACTATCGTCCATCCCCAACGCCTCTCTTTCTCATGACTCCCACCATTGCCGATGCTCAACCCTCTCCGTCTGCGCCACAATCATTTTCCCTTTAGACATTAATTTGTGATTTGTGAACTAAAAACATTATAAAAACAAGCCAACCTACCCATAATCATAAATCAGAGTTCCCCAATTTTATCATTAAAGTGAAAGAAAAAAGGAGCTCAATTTTTTGTTAACAGAGGAAGAGAGATTAAGTATTAGAAGCATGCGTGGCATTGTTGATCAGTTTAGGTGTCTAGGGCTAAGTCTAAGCCTCACAGGGAAAGGATGCATGCGAGAGCTCCTTTAGCCATTCAAACGTTCGATCACGAGACAGCGCTAACTTTTCCTGTTCTTCTTTTTCCTTTTCTGGAGTGTTCTTACTGTTCCCCTTCCTCCTCCTTACTTCCACCGTCTTCGGCGCCGGCGTCACCGTCGACCCCACCGAACACTTACACCCAACTCCGCTCAGAATCCCCCCGCGCTTTCTCTCTATTGATACACTAGCTCGAGGTCTCCTCATAATCTCCTTCACGCTGTTCCCGTTGCTTGCAGCAGGAATAAAGGCCTTCTCGCTGTCGCTTCGGCTGACAGAGGAGTTTCTCCTCGTGCTGCTCCGGTGTTTGAGATCCTGTAGTTCCATTCCGGGCGCTTTCACTACCCCTAACCGGAAAAAATCCCACTTGGAGGGGGATATTTGGCGGCCTCCGCCGGTGCTCGCCTGTCGAAACGTGATAGGCGAGGCCTTAATTTGGGGTTTGGGGCTCGGGTGGGAGTGGAATAAATTCGGGACTCTGGGCAGCGAGTTTCTAACAGCGGAGGTACTTGTTATGGAGGTAGTAGTTACGCTCGAGGAAGAGCACTGGCTTCTACTGCTACTGCTTCCACTGCTATTAATACTTCTGACGTTCCCAAACGAACCGTAGCCTGAGCCTTGCCGGCGGTGGAATCCAGTGGAGGTGGTGTCGGAGCTAACAGAGAGTCGAACGGGCAAAAGTTTACCCTGGTGGAAGACCTCGTCGGCCAAACACATTTGCGGCGGCGGCTGAGCGGAAGAATTACTGAAACCCCCTAAAGAACCAAAATCAAATTCTTCGTCGTCGTCGACAGCGGCAATGGGGTTCTCGCCGGCTCCGGGCTTTTCTTCGAACAGAAAATGGGGTTTGTTGTCTTTGACTACATGTATGGGAAGATCGCACAAGGATAAAGTTTCGTCTTCGTGGTCGAGTTGCTCCATGTAAAATTCATCTTCGCCCCATCCTTCATTAGCATAGCTTCTCCCCATTTTCGAGTCTAAGAATTAGATTTTGGTAATAACAGAAGAAACCAAAGACAGAGTGAGAGAGATGGAATGTGAAGGCAAAGGGAGACAGACTATAAAGAGGCAGAGCATTTGGAAGCACCGAAAAGGCAAAGGGAATTGATAATTGGATGGTGGGAATGGATTGGTTTCCAAATATATATATATATATATATATATATGCGTGTTCATGATTAAGATGTTAAATACGATTTAATAATGTTGAACACCCAAGATCATTCAAACTAGAAAATATTATAAAAACAGAAGATGGGAAGGAATTTTCAAAAAGGGCTCAAAAGAAGTGCAATGGACCCCCAAAGTGGCGCCCTTTAGATAGTTATTAGAAAAGGGGAAAAGGGGATTCAAATCAGAAGAAATGGGTAATATTATTATGCATGCAGAAGTGGGGAGTGAAGGAAAATGAAGATTTTTCTGCCCAAAAGTGAATGATTTGGAAGCTAAAAGAGAGAAATTACCAGCTTTGAGAGTTTAGTGGAGATTTATCAAAAGGAAGGAAGGAAAGAAAGAAAATCAGAGAAAAGAGAGACCACTTTGGAACTTAGACTTGGGATTTAATTTGAGTTGAGATGTTATTTTTATATGCCCGTCTTCCTCGTCCATATGCTTTGGACCAAACCCATTCTTTATTTATTTACCCTTTTTCCTTCTTTTTAACCTTATCGATAAAGTTAAAGTGAGGCAGAAAGAGAGAAGAGTGTGTCTTCAAAGTAAAAGATGGGAACCAGCCCCAGGTGAGGTAGAAAGGACATGTTCTAAAGTGAACAATTGCTCATTTTGATCATTTATATATACAAGTATAAGAGTATTTGAAAATAAAAGCAAAAATCTAGAGCATTATTCTTTTAAAATCTGACAAAAAAAAAAAAAAATTAATAATTTAATTTAAAGTGTGTAGCATAGCATATAACTTTTAAATGACTGGTTTAAAAGGAACAAAAATAGCTTTTTAAAAAAATAATGTGATTATTGTCAAATAAGACACTGTTGTATAAAATGTTAAACCTAAAAACAATTTTTGTTATAAATATTTTAAAAGGAGTGCTTAACGTATTCTAAATACACCCTCCAGATCGTAGGTTTAAAATTTCAAGCCTAACTATAGACCAGTAATTTAAATGAGATATATATATTAAAAACAAAAATAGAACACCAACTCTATTTTCCACTAAATTTATTACTTTTGCCTATTTTAATTTAAATTATTAACCAACCTAGTCCCCTGTCTTCTCGTCTTCTCCATTGCAACTCGTTGGCGTCATCGGAGAGAGAGGGGCGACCGCCGCCGCCGCCGCCGCCTGGGTTATTTGCTTTTTTAAGCTCTTGCGTTTTGACACGTTTATGCTCCGCCTGTATTTTTGGGTGTTTTTCGTTGACACGTGTTCTGTTGGAGCTTAGTCCGTCTTATTTCATATATTACTTGGCCCATGGGCTTACATGTTGTGGCCCAATTAATATATGGTGGGCCCTTTGTGGGCTTTTGTATATACCACAAGGGAAATGATTGGAAATGCATAAATTTAAATGTTAAATCTTGCTACTGTCGTTCATGTGTTATCCATATGTAGCTTTATGAATGCGACATGATCCCCCATGTTCTGTGACACATAGAGCTCAAGAAATAAGAAATAAAAAAATCTGCGGCACATGGTACTATTAATTTTGAAAAATTAGTATTATGTTATAGATTTCTTAAAATACACGTCTCATAAACAAGTCCACCAATATAAATATCTTAGTACACATCAAAATAAATGTTTGTCAAGAAGTTCCAGCTTTACTGCAAGGGCCTTCTGATTTATAAGTCAAAAACCCAGTTAGAGATGAAGCAATAACGAGGGATTCTGTAGACATAAAATGCTAAGCAAAGCAGTAAACGCAATTTCCTGTTATTATCAAATTTTTTTTTTTTTTTTTAAATTTTTCCTTTCCTTTCCTTTTTCTGGGTAGAGTAGAAGAACAAAATGTTAAAAGAAACATTGAAACCAGCTCTATTTCTCGCTGGAAAATCGTCAAATATTACATTAACTTTCAGGCCCATCTTCTTCATTTGCCCTCTTTCTACGTCCAACTAAACGCAATCGGACTTCCCACCACGTGCTTCCCGTCCGTCCACTCAATTCGACCGAACCCTTCAGCGCTCGGCGGTACAGATGAACCAGTCGCGGTTGTGAATGTGACTGTGTATGACTTCTTCTCATTGGCTTTGGTGAAGCTCAATGATTCCGGCTCGACGGAGATTTTCACCAGCTTGGTCTCCGACGAGATTGAGACTTTGTAAGTTCCTGGGGAGCCGACGTTTGTAAGAGTTCTGGTGTGCTTCACTACACTGGAACCACTGCTTCCGCCGCCCAATACACCGTCGAAAACGACGGCGAATGAAGGGTAGTTGAGATTGTTGACACTGTACTTCTTCCCCGAGTCGCAAGTGTAATCTCTCCTCGCCAGGGAGTTGATCTGCGACGAAGTGTAGTTGAGTGCGCAGAGGAAGTCCAGGTAATCGTCCACCGTTAGATCGTAAACAAGACCCGGATTGAGAGCTGATACGGGATCGACGTGTCCGGCACCGTGATCGAATGGGGTGGATGGTTTTCCGGTGGCGATGTCTTGGATCTTTTGGCCGTTTTTGTAAGCTGTGTAGGCTGTTGTCATCAACGCCGATCGAATCGCCGCTGGACTCCAGTCGAGATGAGCGCCCTTGATTAGAGCCGCGAGACCGCTCACATGGGGGCAGGACATGGAGGTTCCAGAGATAATGTTGAAATCCACTCGTCTTTCATCAATGGCTAAACCACTCGGTCCCACTGCTTTTGACCATCCAGCTAAGATGTTGACGCCAGGGGCGATTATGTCGGGCTTCAGCACCTGAGGAGTGATAGAATTTGGTCCTCGGGAGCTAAACGCTGCCACCACCGGAGACGGTTCGATCCCCAATTTCGTCCCTTCGAATAAGATCGTCACTGTCGGCTTTGGATCCGAAATGAGATACTTCCGTATAATGTCACCGGATTTCTGACCCACCGCCGAGGCGGGTAGAAGATGAGAGTCGGCCACCAGCTCTTCTCCATTCGCGGCGGTATTGGCCAACACCATTCCGATTCCACCAGCGGCTTTAACCACCGCCCCTTTCTGAACCCTAGGGTTTACCCCCCGGTCACAGAACACGACCTTTCCGGCCACTTTTTCGGGGATCAAAGTACCGGTCATACACAAATTTCCATTGGCAGAGTTACTCGCATTAGCAGCGTAAATAAAAGGCAACAACGTTCCCGACAATGGCTTGCCTCGATAGAGCGAAACGCCGGAGAAGTTCTTGCCGTCGCCGATACTGACGTACGCCGGGAAATCGCGATCTAATGTTCCAGCGCCGACGGTTGTTATCCATGGAGACGTATTTGACAAGCTGTAAGGGCTGGGGCCGGCATTCCCAGCAGAGCAAGAAATGAGGATGCCTTTCTCCATGGCGGCAAAAGCTCCCGAGGCGACGCTGTCTTTGTAATAGTCAGATATTCCGCCGCCGAGCGACATGGAAAGGACATTAACATTGTCCTCCACAGCCTTTTCAATGGCGGCTAAGATATCGGAGCTGAAACATCCGCCGGCCCAGCAGACCTTGTAGGCGGCAACCCTCGCACGTGCGGCCATCCCACGGGCGGTGCCGGACGCGTAGCCAAATAGGCTCGCGTTTTCAACCACAGAACCAGCGGCGGTGGTAGCGGTGTGGGTTCCATGTCCGTCATCATCTCTCGGAGATCTCGATTCTTTCGATTCGTCGATCGGACCGAGAGTCGCCTCGTAGCCCTTGGAGAAAAATCTGGCTCCAATCAGCTTCCTGTTGCAGTTCGACGCACTGAAATTGGTACCTGATTCACACTCTCCTTTCCAGCTACTCGGCACCGGTCCCAGCCCAGTATCGTCGAAGCTCTTACTCTCCGGCCAAACCCCAGTATCTAAAACTCCGATGATAACCTCCGATGTGGAGGTTGATTCAGGGTACAGATCTGCATTCTTGTCGAGTCCAAGAAACTGAGGAGTACGAGTGGTATGAAGTTCATATCTCATCTCCGGCACCACAGCCAGAACCCCAGGTTGGGCCTCCAGTCGCTTAGCTTCCTCCGCCGTCAATCTGGTTGAAAACCCATGAACGACGGTTTTGTACGCATAGATCATATCGGCCGTGTCGGACACCGATTTGAGCGACGCGTCGTACCAGTGCAAGTGGTGCTCAAAAGTCAGGGGCATTTGGTACTTGGCCATGTGCACGACGTAAGTCTTCTTCTGTGCAGCAGCAGCAGCAGCCATGAACGGCCCAGAGAAGAAACAGAAAAGTAGAAAAATCCTAACCGGCTTCTCCATTGTCTCTGCAATCAGAAAGAAAGCATCAAAATAGAAGAGGGAAATGAGGGTGGGGAGATTTATAAAATGGAGAGGGAAGAAGAAAAAAAACCAGAGAGAGTGGGGGGGGTGGGGAGTGGTTGTGTTGTTGAGTGAGTGAATAATTGCGTGGAGTGGAGCCAAAACGGAAGAGGACCTAGCGACAGCTCTGCAGGAACGTGGAAGGGGTAACGCTAATGGTAATGGCGGAGGAGGAGGAGGAGTTACTTCTTCCTTTCATCACGTGTGCAACCGCTTTTTCTTCTACTCTTTCCCTCCTACCCTCACCTTTTTGCTACTTAAAAGCACTTTAAACTTAGCTTTATTATATATATATATATATCCTAAATTTGTACTTCATTCGAGAAATAATCTTAAATTTTCAATTTTTTCTAATCCTCCTTGAATTAAAAAATAATATACAAAGTTTTTGAATTCATGAATATTTTTTTAATAATACACATAATTCGATATATTTGGTATAATTTAACCATAATGTATATCATATGTTTTCAAATTTTATACACCCTTAAATTCTAAAAAAAAATTATAAAACAAATATGTTAGTTGATTTAACCCTATAAATATAAACATAATTCAAATTGCATAGGTAATCATTCACTAATGGTAGCTGATTTTATGGCGTAATTATATTATTGACTGAATAAATACGTTATGTGGAAAAAATCATTAATAATGTAGGTAGGAAAGGAGTACCTATTTTTTTCTTTTTGTTCACATTGAAATTATATATTTATATACTTATCTCATACCAATCTATTTCTACGTGTCTTTAAACCAAGGTTTGTCCATATATATATACATATATATATTGGAATACTAATTATAATTAAACTAATTTCATTAATACTATTTAATTTTTAAAAAAAATTAAGAGTACTTTCATAATTAAAATACACATAAAAATTTATAAGTAGCATTAATACGTGTTGTCTCTTATAAACATATTTTTATTAATTTATGTTTAGGAAGGTTAAAGTGGGGAAAAAAAAATGTTTAAGCGTGGCTGGTTCACGGGTATGTGTCAGTCGTGTCTGGTAGCGAGACTTTAACTCACGGAAAGCTATCCGATATTTTCTACTCCCAAATAAGCGGCCAAATTTCGACCTCATTTTCAATTTTCTTTTAATGATTTTATATTATTGCCATATTCACATCTACCCACTTGGCCTCATCATTTCCAATGCCGGATTTTTTTTTTTTTTATTATTATTATATTACCAAAAGCAAATCTAAAATTCTATTTATTTATTTAATAAATTTATTTAACGGCTATGTACTTAAAAGAATGTATATACATGATTTAGAATTAAAACTTTTTTATATTATTTATAAAAAAAATCCCTTCATATAAATACAAAAAACTGCCAGCCGTCTATTAGAAAGCAAGTACAATAAGAGCTGTATTGTTACAACCGTATTTATCTAATAGGTTTCAATATCACACACATTATAGATATAGTTACGTCATTTTATTTTTTTACAAATGAAAAACTTACAAATTAATTATGGGATAACTCCAAATTTATGTGTCCCATTACCGTGCTTCCTAAGCAACAGAATATTTGAAAAATTTAATACAGACATTATTTAATGACCATTAGAATCATTAATCTTGTATCACTTAAAAAAAAAAAAAAAAAAAAGCACCCTAAAAATTTATGATAAATGAGGGGACAGTGTGCAAGATCCTTCCATAAAAAGGAATTTTGGCCAATTTTCTTTCCCTCTGGGTAAGGCAACCATTGAGCTTAAATTTAATTTTAGAGCAAATTGAACGATGAACTATGACTATCGATTTGGTAGCTCGTCAAAATCAAAAATTTGGAAAATTTTAAATTCCATGTTTAATTTTATATTCTTAAACTTCAATTATATTTCTTTTGGCTTATGGGAATCCTATTGTTATAATTAAAAGATTCGAACGTGGCATTCAAGAATAAAAGAAAATATCGATTTTACATCCCTTTTTATAAGTTCATGAAAAACAGAGGGATGGAAGAGCCCCCAGAAAATAAAAATGCTCCAATTTGTGGAAAACAATATACGGTGGGGCCGGGATCACGTGGTTTCCTTCGAAGGGCGAGATGTGGATTTTGTCGCAAACTTCCATTATTTGTTTTTTATATAAATAAAATAATAATAATAAAAATAGTTATTGGAATTTACGTAATAATCCATAATTTCTTAAATTATGGTAACATGAGAGTCAGAGGCAGTATCTGATAGTATAAGAAAATTTTCCAACTTAGACACGACCACCGGAGGAGATAGGTAGTTTTGACGAACCGGAAGAGTTGCGTTTGGGGACCTCTTTTTTGACCCTTTTCTTCTAATTTCTATGGCTGTCGTAACCACATCGGCAATCTCCAGCTACTTTCACATTCTTTCCTACCTCCCAATCTTTTTTCTATTTTATTTTATTTCTTCGTATTATTTACTTATCTTACAATAATTTTGTAATTATTTAAAACTACTTTGATCCGGCTCTGCTAACGGATGATGATGTGATCAAAATAAAGGATATTTTGGTTAGAAATATCGAGGAGTCTCGATCAAAGTCGAGCTTGTAAATGATGCTACAATGTCTTATTTACCCTGTAGGGTTACTTTCCAAATATTTAAACTGTCATGGAGTAACTTGAAAACCTATCTTATTCCCGGGGATGTAAATGACAATTTTCGAATAGATTTGAATTCAGTTGCAGTGTCTAACTTTATAACCGGTCTGATATTCCAATTTTACGACTCGAGAAAAATATAATTAATTAATAGGGTTCAATATGTCGCCTGTCGGGTCGGAAAGTCCCACCTGCCCTTGGACTACTACCAACCATATCTTTCGGCCCACCCATAATTACTATTGTTGTATTAAATAAAAGTGAAAAATATAGATTTTTATAATTTCCGGTCTTAAATAACATCGCCGAATTTAATTTTGCAGGTACGCGCTAAGATGTATATTTTATTTATTTATTTTTAAAGAGAAAATTTTAATATTTTTTTATTATAAAATGCAACCATTAGACTTATCACGGCATGTGTTATATGATAAGTTTGGCACGTGAATAATGAAAACAAAATACAAGGTATTCATTGATTTACACAATATGTATTTACGCAATATTTACTCTTTAGATAAATTTGTCTTTTTTTATACTTGTTTGTATCATATTTAAATTTAGAGTTGATTTTTTTTTTTTTTTTTTTTTTGTCATTTCAGTAGAATTTTTAATTTTATGTAACATTTAAAAAAACGACCAACAGTTTAGACCAAAAAGTCCATAGTGAAACTAAAATGAATTTACCCATAACAGAAAATTTGTGGATTTATTGCTTAAAATTAATTTGGGGTGGTTGTTTGTTACTTTATATTAAATATGGTGGTATTGCATTTTTTGTGAAGATCTTAAATGGGAAAAGATGACATCTTTCTTCTATTAAAACAAAGTTGCAATAAATAACATTTATTGTTTATACTTTTATCTTTGAATATGATAATGCAAAAAATAAGAAATAATGGGAAATGTATATTAAGTTTTTACGTTACCACANAGCTAAATTAATAAAATACTCTTAAAATTGATAATCTTAAAAATATTCTTAAAATTTCAAAAAATGTAATAATACCTTTTAATTTTTTTTTTTTTTTTTTTTTTTTTTTTTTTTTTTTTTTTTTTTTTTTTTTTTTTTTTTTTTTTTTTTTTTTTTTTTTTTTTTTTTTTTTTTTAAAATCTCATTTAGATCTTCAAAATTTCCATTAACACTTTTAGATTTGTTTAAAAACTTAGAAGAGCACTTTTAAATTATTTTTAAAATTTTAAAAAATACAATTGTCTTTAGTATGTCGTTTCAAAAAATGCTATTTGATTTTTAAAAGTAATATTAAAATGTTCGAGGATAGTTAGATGAAACGTTGTAGACAGTTTTTTTTTTAATTGAAGGATATTAATGAAACTTTTTTTAAACTTAAAGTTTTTTTTTTAACTCTATTTAAATTAAGGGTATTTTTTAAACTACTCACTATTTTCCTCCATAATTAATGTTGAATATATATTTTTTTAGGCAAAATACATTTTTTTTTGTGTGTATTTTATACTGATGTAGCAGCAGAAAAAAAAAAACAAAAAACTATACATATATATTTATTGAAATCATGTGTTTGGCCATTTTTTAAACCACAATATTTCTCTATTGAATTCATATATTTCCATTTTTTAACTTCAGATGTGGAATTATATGTATTGTTCTTAAATATTTGTTAGTATTTATGCCATAAATTATCAATTACAATGATAAATAAAGATTATAAAATGGGTTAGTGCAACAATAATAAAATTTAAAAGAGAATAATAAAATGAGTGTAATATTTGTTGGATGATGGAACATAGGCTAATTTAGGGAATGATCCTGGGTTTATAAATAAAGAATAATCGGGTGAGGTCTTTTGAGAAGCCCAAAGCACAATTGAGGAATACTTTTCTCCCTCCATTTGGGTGAGGCCAAGTTCAAAGTGGACAATATCATACCATTGACGAATACTTCTCTTTCCACTGGGGTGATGAGCCTTTTTGGTAAGCCCAAATCAAATCCATGAGGTGGACAATATCATACCATTCAAGAGAGTCTGGTTTGTCTAACAATATTAAGAAATTTTTAGACCATCAAAATTTATTTATTTGTTTAAATAAACTTATTTAAGCATAGTTAAAACATTAAGCAAGCTTTAATAAAAGGTGATTTGAGTCTTATCTTTTAATTTCTCTTGTTCATTTTTTAATGAGAAATTTTGTTGCTTAGCTAGCTTGTTATATTAGACTTTAAAAAAGGATAAGAAAAGAAAATAAAAGATGGTGGCATGCGGTTCGGTTTGGTTCATTTGAGTCGGTCTAGTTTATTCGATCCCGAAAGAGAGTGCCCCGATTCGCGCCATGGTAGAGATCCCGGACCATCGCACGGGTCACCCACTGCAAGCATGTACAATTCACGATACGATTGCGATTGATTTTTTTGTGCCTCTCCACACTTGAATCAAAATGAAACTGAAAGTTATTCCGGTCAATGGAATGTTCCAACGGGGGGCACTTTCTTTTGTTTCAATTCTGCAAATTCGAGCCAAGTCTGCCTCTTATCGCCCAGTATTATGTTATTCGAGATGTGGAATTCGGCTGTTTAACTGTGGCAGTGGCTCAGTTCAATCTGAATTTTCTGGAGAGAACGCATACGATATTTTGAGAGTTTCAGAGACCAGCTCCAGCGATGAAATCAAAGCTTCTTTTCGCAAATTGGCAAAGGAAACTCATCCAGACCTCGCTGAGTCGAGAAATAATTCCGCTGCTTCCCAGCGTTTTGTGCAAATCCTTGCGGCGTACGAGGTGCTTGTCTACAGTACTCTTCTTCTCTAGTTCTAACTTTTTCTCGCTTGATAAATTGCACTGATCTCAATTTTATACTAGTTCATTTCTTACATTGAAACATGCGAAACCAAGTCGAGCAATTCAATATCTCTGGTTCATTTGTTAATTGAATGTAACGTACTTGTAGCTTGTATTATAACCATATGTATTAGATTTGAATCTAAATTTTATTTTTCGCGAAGACTGAGATGTAGGCGAAGCTAGAATAGAAAATTATCCGAGTTCGAAAAGGTTCGTAATGGCATTAGCAATAGAAGGTGATATTTAACTCATAGGTATTTTGATAAAAATGTTGTTAAGACTATTGGATTTCGAAGAACATTTTTTATCCATAGTCTCGCATGGGAACTGAGCTTCACTGTCGCATTTTTTAATCGACACGGCTTGTTCATAGAGCTTCATAGTTAGCTCACTAACACATGCTGTTACCCCTGTGATGTTTGAGTACTTCCGTTTTCATAACTTGTGTGCAAGTCACTGTAGATAGCTGCATCTCTTCTAAGGGGTAGTACTGCTTCTACGCTTCACAATTCAGATAGAAAGCGTAAAAACTGGTTAATAGTAATATTTAGTCTTTTTGTTTGCTTTGTGATATACAGGGTAATCTGACATCCAAGTATAATCGATGATGGATTGCAGATCCTTTCTGATTCAGAGAAGAGGGCACTTTACGACAGTTTTCTTGTAGCTCAGAGAAAGCTAGTTAAAAAAAATGGTAGCTACGGCTCAATATCATACGTATATAAATCCAATCAGACAGCTTTCAAGCAGATGGAAGTTGTTGAATGGTTGAAGTCCTATAGATCTTTTATTAATGAGATATTATCAGAAAGGAAACCTGTTGTTGTTACGGACTATTTTGATGAACTTGAGAGGGATTTCTACTTAGCGATGCATGTTGCTTACTTTGGTCCAACCATCGAGTCTATGGAACTTCTACCTGATTGTTTTGAAGCTGAGGAGAGGTCAACTCATGAAACTTCCGAGATATTGCACTTGGTTTCAGGGCGCGATCTTTTTGGGATAGTCAGTTTTGCCGAGGAGGTGGCTAAAGTGGCTTCTGCCACCAGTGGAAAGTCTATTTCTTCAACTTCTAGGTGTCTAAACATCACTCAAGCCATTGAAAATGTTAGCAGCTGCGTGAATTTGACAAGAGAGGAAGAATTTGAACTTCCTCAGGCCTCAATGTTTTATGAATCAGATGCATACAAAGATTTAGAGTTGCATATTTGTGGAAAAGTAATTGCTAGGGCTTCTAGACATCCTCCAAAGTTTCATGGTAAGAGCATGGAGGATAAAGGCAATCAAGATCAAATACATGTTTTTCTTAGTTCCAATGATGAACCCATGCATACCAGTGATGGATATTTTATAGATTTCTCTTCTGGGGATGCTGCCGGGGCAAGGATTCCCTTGGGTTCTATTTTTGGTCTAGGTACATCTGAAGAAGAAGGATCCTGCTCCGTTTACAATAAACATGGCACAAAAACACATGTGATAATGAAACATCGAACATTAATGGTCTGTATAGTCTTTAAGCTACCACCATCCTTTTATTTTCTTTACACTCGTCATCATAAATTATTGTTGCTTCTAATGTTACATTTTTCTACAGTTCATTCATTTGTCTGCTTGTTTGCTATTCATGATCTTGTTTCTTATAGAAGCCAAGAATAATCAAGGTGCTTGCATAGTTCCTAATGCATCGCCATGAAATTAGTATATATTGACAAATTTTTAATGTTGGGATTTTTTCTCTGTCTTTCATGTTTTTTATTTTTTTTCTACACTTGTCCATTTGGTAAAGTTTTTCACCAAATGGCTAAGTGTTCAAAACACCTTGGATCACTTCTGTGGATCTTAACTACTTGGCAAGTTCTCAGACTTACAAGTATTGTAGAATGAAATAGTAGTTCTGTTGTGGAGATGATACTCAGGAGAGATGCAAAAAAATAATAAACAAACAATATTTTATTCTTTCTTTTCATTTTTTGTGCTCGATGACATTCTTGACATTATATATTAAAAACAAGCTCCTCAGGTGAACGCTTAGTATTTTTTTTCTGTTTGACTTCATTATCATTATATTTCCTACTGGGGTAGTATGCTAGGATTCATCTGTTTATATCTATATGATTATGCTGCAGTATGGATGCATTTTTGTGCATATGGTAAGGTAACTCAGCAAATCCCTTCTATGGCGAATGAAGACAGAATAAGATATAAGAGAGATTTGTCTTTCGCCATCCATTAATTTTACACAATAGTAATGTCACAACGATGCTGTGGAAAAATATATTTTACAAAAAGGTATAAGCTGCATGACTCTTGCACGATCAACATATTGTTGTTTCTGTGGAAACTGAATGTATGCTTGATTATCCTGCGTATTTAAATGGTATATTTATGTTTTTGATACTTACTTACTGATTTCTAATTTTACAGGTGAAACACATGCACTGGTACAGCACAGAAAAAGTTTCTGTCTGTGAGTGTAGATGCAGTCGAGCACGTTTGCCCCCAAGCAAGTGAGTTCTGCATCTCCAGAATTTTATGGATTGTTGTCCCCGTATTTAGTGATGATATTAATTATTGATCCTGCTATCAGTGGCAGTTGGCTAATAAAAATAGCTCTTTCTTTTTACTTTATTGACATTATAGTCGTCTGATACTTTTACCTGGAAGTTTCAAACTGTAATGCAAGATTAGGACTCTTTGTGGGAAGGAGGGAGATCAAGGGCTTGTTGCCACTCACTTGGATAATTGTGAGTGAAACACTAAAAAATAAATGCACGATTGGAAGTAGGATTGTGATCTTTCAATAAAAAGTAAATGAATTTGTAAAGGGGAAAAAGTTGTACAGGTCCATTATCATGAGCAAGAGTAAGGGTGCCTTAAATAACAAAATTTACAGTAGAAGCCCTCGTACATTATTACTCGAGGAAATAATTTTTTGGGAAGCCTTCTCGGTTTAACTGCAAGGAACCACACCTTGGATTCTTTGATCTCTATAGTTGGACCAATTTGCATCTTCAACTCAGTGGCTTCCATAGTTTCTTATTTGGATGCATAATTCGATACTTCAATGTTTTTAGCATAGCTTCTTGGTGGGTTACTGAAAGCTTAACTACTTTTTGGAATTTTAATGAAATGGAATGGGTGTAGATAGAAAGAATTTGGATAGCTTGTGATCTTCTTTCTCCCCCACCTCCTATTTTGTTGAAAAGGAGCTGGCGGGTGCTTTTGATCGTTCAGATCTTTTTCTCTACGGTGGTCCTCAATTATGCAGATGTCTCTATCTTGTGATAATCATTTTTTCTAATAGGAGGTTA
Source organism: Cucurbita maxima (assembly GCF_002738345.1). Taxonomy (NCBI): domain Eukaryota; kingdom Viridiplantae; phylum Streptophyta; class Magnoliopsida; order Cucurbitales; family Cucurbitaceae; genus Cucurbita; species Cucurbita maxima. The sequence continues at coordinate 2,697,017 of NW_019272020.1, forward strand.
GGGTGTTATATTTGCATGTCATGTTAAGGACCAACTCGTAGACCAATCAGCTTATTGTTGATTAGAACGCGATAGCAACTATCCATTTTACTTATGGTACAAGGGAAGTGCATGAGCTTTGCGAGTGGAGGTTGTTAGAATCACTATGCATGTAGATGATGGCAAACAAACTGTACTATAATGATCTTGAAATTTAAAAGATAAAGAACTACAAGATAAACCAAGTAATTTGAGGTATTTGGACCCTCCCTCTCTAGAGAGCTTACACCATGGCATTGCTGAGCTTGATGTGACATGAAGATCGGTAGAGTAGAAATGATGAATTTATAAACTTGCATCTCTTTCTTGATTACTGTCCTTGTTGTTAACTTTTAAACTCTTCTATCTTATAATAGGTTTTGGCTATTCGAGCCCCGGTGTGGTCTGCATGATGTAGGGGGCTGGTATGTCGAAACATTTGGTAAAAATAAGAAAGGCCGAACAGTTCCATCAAAAAGGTTTTGGGATGGTTTTGATTCTCAAGAACAATGTCAAGAGTAAGTTCATACCTGAGTATACGAATAAACTTTTAATCTTAAAGCTTCTATTTACACAGAATGACTTAATAGGATAATCAAGAAATTTTCATTTTTACTCTCTCATTTGAGTTTGTTTAGGATAAAAAACGTGCCAGGTTTAAAAATTTGATATTTGGCACGTCTATTTCTCGACCTACTGTGAAAATGAATTGCACATTATCTCCATCTCTTCAAGCTATTGGTGGGATTACCGGATGAACCTTTTGGTCAATTGCCTTCCGATGTTCATCATTGCTGTCATCTTTTAAATCTAAAATCGTGCACGTCTATGTCTCGGTCGGTTCGGTTTCATGGTAGATTTGTGTTTTCTGATCTCTTATTTGAAAGCATTTGCGTTTATTCTGAATTCTGCATCACATTTCTCCTAAAACTGTGTTTCAAAATTAATATTTTGTCTATATCGTTGCAAGCCAAGTTATCTACCGTCTGTGCAGGCGGCTTCATCCAGCAATGTATCTAATTGCCCTTGCATACAGAACTCTTGATATCGAAGATGCAAGGCTGAGGAAACAAGGGATCAGGGATACGATCAAGGGCCAACTTTTTAGGATCCTCAATTGGTCCAAGAAACTTATTTAGGGAGAACATTGGTCCTTTTGATGTCGAAAATGCTTCAATTATTAGGCGTGATAAATGCTACAGTAATTATTAGGCGTGATAAGTGTCTGCGAGAAGGTCAGGTCTTGCACCTGGCCTGTTATGAATATACCAAGCACAGCTAGAGGCCTCGGTAAGAGCAATTCTTCCTCCTGATTAGCATTATAGTATAGTTGAGGACATTTTGTAAGGACTTTAAATTATCTGAAAGAGCTTTTACCATATGGAAAAGACTCGTCTAAATTCTAAACACTCCATTCCCTTCTCTGGAAGGACAATAGCATATCGACCGTTTGACAACTATTTAGTTTTTAACTTTTTAAAACTAATGTCATAAGTGCTACGTTCACATGTTGGATCTTTTGTCGTTTGGTCATGTACTTTTTACAAACGTTCTCAAAATCTTTCCAGCTATATTTTGAAATCCAAAAAAATTGTCTTTAAAACTTTGGTTTTGTTTTTTAACTAAGAATTCAAAATCATAGAGAGGAGAATGCTTTGAGTCATGAATAAAATCATAATTAAAATTATACCATATAAACTAGTTATAGAGTTCTATCATTAAAAAAAAAAAAGATGAATTTTGAATTCTTATTACTTTGTTGAAGCAGGACTAAAATATAATGAATTTAAGTATGACAACTATATGGTTATAACATTCTTAAATATTTTAGGTTTAAGGTTTTAGGTGCATTTACTGGCGGTAAGTGAATTCCCGCCTTGTCACACTAACTTTCGACGACCGAAATGAGACGTTTATAACCTTTGTCCAATTGACGAGATTCGAAGCACAAAATCAGTTCAACTTACCCAGACGCCTCCGAAACCGGAAGTAGGAACAGTTAAAAGGAAGAGATCGGTGATTCCTTCAAAGGAAAGAAAGATGAAAGGCAAGAGCGGAAAAAGTTCTTCGAGCTTGAGATCGAAGCTAGGTTTGCCGGCAGTTATCTTCGTTTTATGCCTTTTTTGTTTCCTTGCCGGATTCTTCGGTTCTTCTCTTCTCTCTCAGGTTGATCTGTGTGTTTCAAGTTTCTAATCTCCATAAGATTTCGTCACCTTAATGTAATGTTTTAATTTTCCGACCATCTCATTGCTATCGGACGAACAAACAGGATGTAGATGACGATAGGCCGAGGCCGAGGTTGCTTCAATCGGTCAACGGTGGTAGCGAGTTCGATTTGATGCCCTCGGGAGAAAACGGCGACGATTCCATTTCTTTGATTCCATTTCAGGTGCTATCCGTTTGGTTCCATTTGACTTTAATTCTTATCCCACTGCTACGTTAGTTTCACCGTATTGTCACTCAGAATGAGTTGTTCATGCTAGGATTGTCATGTATTTATGCGAAGTATTACTTAAACAACGAACGAACGTTGCAACTGATTATTCGACCTTCAGTATTCATGATTTTTTTTTTTCTGTTTCAATTATTGTATGTCTAATTTAAAGTTTTCATCAACGTAGCTTTTGAGCTGGCAGCCACGCGCTCTCTATTTTCCGAAGTTTGCAACTGCGGAGCAATGCCGAAACATAGTCAATATGGCGAGGCCGAGGCTTAGACCGTCTTCCTTGGCTCTACGTAAGGGAGAAACGGAAGAGAACACGAAAGGAATCCGAACAAGGTATCTTCTGTTTGCATGTAGCACTTGTGACTTTATTAATTATCTTTTTTTAACATGAGTTATAGATATGCCCGATCAGGTGATTTAAGGAGTTCATAAAGGATATTTACTACTTAATTATAGTTTACCAGATATATTTGATATAATAATTTGATATTTTATTATAGGAAAATATGTAGATGTTTGTCTTCCCTTATAGCTTACCATAGTTATCTTTCATTTATTGCTCTTCCATTTATTACTCTTTCCATATTAATTTATTTGGTTATAAATAGAAAACTTTCACGTTGGAGGGTTTTATAGCAAATATTCTCACATGATTTTAAATGTGGATGTATGTTTGCATAAAGTATTTGTGGGATTAGTATGTGTTATACTCGCATCCTATGGGAACGACATTCTGGTTTTGTATTTAATTTTCTCTTCCACTATTCTTTGAACTGCAACATTTGTTTCTTCCAGTACCTCCAATTATAACCTTCGGTCTATATATGTGATTTATGTTATGGTCTGATTTATATTATGGTCTGTGAAGATATCTTTTGAGATTTTAGTATTTCAGCATAGACATAGATACTTTCTTTTTTGGTTTTTCCTCGTCAGTTCGACTCTCTGGTCACTCTCACCCATAATTATTGTGTCTTGGAATTCCATTTTAACGCCTAGGCGTTGGTTTAGGAGGACCCAACAGTTTTATAATTTTACATTATCCATGCAGTTGATTCACAACTAAAAAAATATGTATCCTTCCATTGTGTTTTGTAATTGGTACCGCTGCAATTTAATCCAGCAGAACTTCCGAGTTAGCCATGGGTATAGGTGAAAATAGGAAATTTCTATTACTTTATTTTGGTTTTTGGTTTCATGAATTGAAGGGAATGTATAATTTTGTAAAGGTGCTTGATTACATTTTCAAATTGACTCTCTCTCCCTCTCTCTCTCCTTCTCTCTCTGTCCCAAGCAGTTCTGGAGTGTTCTTTAGTGCTTCAGAAGATGAAAGTGGGACGCTGGGCGCCATTGAGGAAAAAATTGCAAGGGCGACTATGCTTCCAAGGATGCATGGAGAGGTATTATGATAGTAAGGTTTACCACTTTGATCGTCTATATTTCCACCCAGCTTTTTGTAGTTAGAATTCTGTTGCTACATCGTCCATAAGAATTTAAGCTTCCAAAAGTACGTTGTTATAGAATCCTAAATATATTTGATGTAAAATTTTGATAGGGAATGTCATAGATTGAACTCTGTCAATTCCTTGGAAAAGATGAAACCTGCCAGTTACTCTGAAATTACCTCTGATGTCATTACCAACTTGCTTATAATTTCCATACGTGTTAAGGATATTTAGTAATCAAAATGGTGTGGTGGATTAATCAAACATTCTTATGGTATCAGAGCCATTTTGGTTTAGCAATCCGGATCCTTTCTTTACAATGGCTTTTGAAATCTTCTACCGTTCTTCTCCACCACCACTGCTGGCTTTGATGCCGCAGGGGCAGTCATCATGGCTGACACATGCAGAGCCGATTGATTACTCTTCGGCTCCACCATTTTGACCTCCAAATCATCCTTCGCCATACTCTGTACATACAACCTCACCTTTTCCAAACATAGCATTTTTCATTTTCTTCCCAATTTTCCCTTCATCCTTCCTCCTTCATAGAAACTCTAATCTTAGGATCTTCATCAGCGTTCTCTTCGAAAATATACAGAATCTTGATAAGCCCATCGACCTTATGCAAAGATTTACCTTTGGAATCTGGGCGCCACACTGGCCTCTTCGCCAACCAAGTTGCCGCCGCCCTTCTCACCAAAATTGGCTCCTTCGCCCAATGTGGCGACTCTTCCGACTTCAACATTGTCTTTGTCCCTTTCTCTAGGTTTCCCCTTTTACTTCTTAGGGTTAGACATACTCTCACCAGAGCTAAGGCAACATCGTCGCTAAGCGACAATCCCTCTTCATGGGTTAGACATATTCTTGCCGAAGCCAAGACAGCATAGCCACTGAGCGGCGATCCCTCTGCAATTTTTGATGGCCAAGAAAGTGTCTCTCTACACCTCCTCTGAACCAGGTTGTTGACATCTTCAAGAAAAGTTTCTCAACCTCTTTGAATTTTTCAGATCCAAGCTTCACGTTCGTTCAAATCCGACTTGCGGTGGGGTGTTAAGGATATTTAGTAATAAATTATAGTTTACCATATATATTATATTTGATATTTTATTATTAGGCAAATATCTAATATTTGCCTTATTACCATAAATATCTTTCCATTTATTACTATTTCCATATCCTTGTAATTTATTTGATTATAAATAAGATAACTTTCACACCATTTAGGTGTGGTGGATTAATCAAACATTCTTAAGTTGGCCTTCTTAAAATTTTGATGCTTGACGTGTACTCTTGACAATCCATTTTTTACGGTCGTTGATGGGATTTATGTAAATCTACTATGCGCCCCCTTTTAAGTCCGATTTTCTTGTTTGAACTTTTGGAGAATGAAGGTTTATTATCTCAAAAGTGGACCTAAATGGTGTGGAAGTTATATGTTTATAATCAAATAAATTACAAAGATATGGAAAGAGTAATAAATGGATAGATACCTATGATAAGCAGTAATGGAAGATATTTACTTATATTAAAAGATCAAATATGATATATATGGTAAACTATAATGCAGTACTAAATATCCTTAAGCTGAACGTCGGATTTGAACGAACGTGAAATTTGGATCTAAAAAATTCAAAGAAAGGTCGAGAAATACTTTTTGTGAAGATGTCTACCACCTGATTCGGAGGAGACGTCGAGAAACAATTTCTTGGCCATTGAAAACTGCAGAGGAATCGCCGCTTAGCGGCGATGCTGTCTTGGTTCCGGCAAGAATATGTCTAACCCACGAAGTATAAGGGGGAAACCCAGAGGAAGAAGGAGAATAGAGAGAGAGAGAGGGTTCGATGGTGACTATGAAGAAGAGATGAAGAAGAGGGTATAAACTGAGAATGCAGACTCGGGTGTATTTTAGACGAAGATAGAAAGAGAGGGGCGGAGACAAAGTGATGTCTACGTCTTGTGGACTTGGTTTGCTATTGAGCAAATGAGCACGAGTAAGAATATCTCGAGCATATTTTACAATTGGAGTTTGCACTGGTGACTCCAAAGGAGCAGTAGACGAAGTCGATGGAGAAGTAACCGGCGCCATAGCAGGTGGTGAAGTTCCAATGGACGGAAAGGTAGCCACGCTCCTCAGAGCAAGGGACGAAGACGATGTTGAAGTCAGAAGAGTGGCCACAGTGGGTGAAGGAGCTGATTTTGGCGAGGAGACCGGCGGTGACTTGGTTGGCGAAAAGGCCAGTGCGGCACTCAGATTTCGAGGGTAAATCTTGCATAAGGTTAATGGGCTTGTCGGGATTCCATATATTTTCGATGAGAATGCTGATGAGGATCCTGAGGTTAGGGTTTCTGTGAAGGATGAACGGAAGATTGGGAAAAAAATGAAAGAGGCTTTGTTGGTTAAGAGGAAACCGATTACGTTGGAGAAGGTGAGGTTGTATGTACAAAGTATGACGAATGGTGATTTGGAGGCCAAAAGGGTGGAGCCGAAGAGTAATCAATCGGCTCTGCCTACGACTATCATGGAGACTGCCCCTGCGGCGTCAAAGCCAGCAATGGTGGTGGAGAAGAAGATGAGTAAAAGGATTCAAAAGCCATTGAAAATAAAGGATTGAGATTGCGAAACCAAAACCGCTCCGATACCATGAGAATATTTGCTAAAACCACCTCTCCTAAACGGTGTGAAAGTTCTCTATTTATAACCAAATAAATTACAAAGATATAGAAAGAGTAATAAATAGATATGGTAAGCCGATATTTGCCTATAATAAAAAGATCAAATATAATATATATAGTAAATTATAATTAAGTAATAAACATCCTTAACAAGTATTACCTTTTACTGTCATGTTTTTTAATTAAATACTAACAGGTAACCTGAAACCTGATAATTTGTCATTGTGTTCTATCCATTTGATGCCCCTGTAGCTTTATATCTATGTTTCTTTCTTTCAATTGTTTGTAGAAATCTGTTCTATAATACTGCTTCATTCTTTAGTTAATGTACAGGTTGTATTTCCGCGTGGAGTTGTATGTTATAATGTTTTGTTGTGTCTGTAAAAGGTATTGAACTTCTTGTTTCGCAAATATTTTTAAATGGATTGAGGGTTTTGTGTTTCAGGCATTTAATATCTTGCGTTATGAGATTGGGCAGAAGTATAATTCTCATTATGATGCGTTCAATCCTTCTGAATATGGACCACAGAAGAGCCAAAGGGTACAAAGTAGATAGATCAGCCTTTCCTTTGTTCATTGCTCGTACACATTCACTACTTTGCCTAACTGACATTTTAGCATCCAAACATTCAGGTGGCTTCCTTTTTGTTATACTTGACTGATGTTGAAGAAGGTGGAGAAACCATGTTTCCATTTGAGGTAAGACCATAAGACCTCATGAACGATGCGGTTGAGTCAAATGGAGTATTTACTATGTTTGATTGGCAGAATGGCTTGAATATGGATGGAAAATACGATTACCAAAAATGTACTGGTTTGAAAGTGAAGCCACGTCAAGGTGATGGACTTCTGTTTTATTCTGTTTTTCCAAATGGTACAATCGATCCGGTTAGTGTTCCTGTTCCTATCTCTGTTGCTTGATATGGTGATTTTAGTTTGAATGCTGTATGGATTATTGATGTGTATTGTTGAACAACGAGTCAGCCTGAGGGAGCATATGCTTTGTTTGATCATGGAGCTTCTCGATTTATGATAAACCCCCTATCATATGCTACTCACCATATAGACATTGACATGATCATTAGGATCCCAGTCTTAAAATTGTATTACATAAAATGAAAAATACAGATTGATATAGCCTTTGGACAGGATCATCTCTATCCCAAGTTCTACAATGGACCAGTTATCTAATAATATGCTGATCTCTAACTACCCAACTCCCTCTATTGATAACCTTCCCTCCTAACCAACTATCAAGGAATTTGAATTTGGCCACTGCTAATACTTTCCTAGTAACATTCTCTTACACGGATCCATCAATTCCTTTAAGATTACTAAAATCTTTGCCACTTTCTTCAGGCTGTTACAGTTTGTGACATATTTGTTCAGACTTTGATTAGATATTGCTTTGCCATAGACAAGGAACATCAGGGATTATGAATTATGCTAAATTTTCCCAAAGCTGTTATAAGATGGTGCTCGTTAGGAAGCATGGACACTTATTATGAGCGAATGTAGAGGTGTTGGACAGAGACATGTTATTTGTTTTGAATGTTTTGGTTCTGCTTCTGGTGACACATTCAGGAGATGTCGGGACTCATCTTGTTTAGGAAATACAGAAACTAAGAAAGAAAAACTATAATTTCCTTTCCCCATTAAAACTACAAATATTTGAATTTGTATCAAGCAACTATGAGTAAGTATATGGAAATTTTCTAAAACTAAACTATTAAAAAAAAAAAAAAAACTAAAACTTCGTCTGACCAATTCCAGTAATGTAGTTTTGGAAGTTGATAGAAGATGCTCGTTTATTTTGTTGGGGACTTATTCTATATGATGATCTGACCTTAATACGTTGGGGGGCCGTAGACTAATTAATATTTGAAGTGGTAGTTACTTCAAATCTTTACATCATGCATATCGCTGCAGTTGAAAGCATGCATGTGCATAAGGTAATAGCAATTATTTTGGAAAACATATTTTTGTGGGTAATTCATTGTCTGTATGCTGTCCATGTATGTGCTTTGAGTTATTTGCATCTTTGTCATTCGGAAGCATTATGATGTAATTTTTCAGCAAGATTAGTGGGTCAGTTTAACGTTAAATGGTGTGCTATTCTGTTTAGCATTTTGCGTTTCTTAAGAACGCTGCTTGTCTGAGAATCTTATTTATTGGATGATTTTGCAGACATCACTCCATGGAAGCTGTCCTGTGGTCAAAGGACAGAAATGGGTCGCTACAAAGTGGATCAGAGATCAAGTACAGAACGATTAAGCGTAACTATTTACCACATGCAATGCATAACTCGTAAATCTCGGCCTATCATTTTCTCTATATTAGACAATGAATTTTAACATTAAAAAAAAATTGATTCCCATCCTCTTCCCCCTACCAAATAAAATACTAGGCGAGTTAATGTTAAAATGTTTTTTTTTTTTCAATGTAGTTAAGTGCTTAAAGTTTTAATTTAGGATAAGAGAAAAATGTCTAAATATTAAGCCAAGTAAATCCCCAACCTAATAACAGTTTGGAAATATGAATACTTTATTGAATAGATTTAATAATTATTGATTAGTATATAAATACATATTGATGTTGATTGATAAATAAATACTGATTGGTATGCCAGCTGCTGGGATTTATAGTTTAATCATTTAAAATACACCTTGAACAAAATATTCAAATCCCTCCATAGTCGAACTATTGATTAATATAAAACTTTGTTATTCACGAGCTAAGCAAAGTTACATAAAAGAAGAAAATATAATATTCTATCATTCAAAGAAAATGAATCCTATATTGACTAGGAGGTTAAAAGGTTCACCCATTTGGCAGCAACTTGTCTCCACCTACACCATTAGAATCTGAGTGGAGTCCTCTAGTCCTTCTCTTCATGATGATCTAACGTCTCATCAACAGGAATTAGCATTACACAAACAGGGAAATAGGATTGACTGGAATTGTTGAATTTGAATCTTAATCAACAAAAACTGATCCCATAACTTGATCTTGCAATCTCGAGCAGAAGATTAGCAGTTGCAGTTCTGAAAGAATGCTTACCAATTTCGTACCAAATCATGAAATGTTGAAAACAATTTTACTGCTTTTGCCATGCCTGATAAGGATGCTTTCCCCAACGCTTCAATGCATACATGCTGCCAGCCGAAGTGAACAGACCAAGGGCAGCAAATGCTAGAATCACTGAATTTTCGATACGCCGGTAATAGCCACCCTACGGAAACAAGACACAAACATCATCTATGTAATTTCTCATCTAAAGAAAGAGATACGAAATGGAAGGTTTTATAACTCGAGTCTTGTGCGTCCAAAAATATTAAACTTTATAACATGTCATCTGAATTCCCGTAGTAAATTATTCTTATCGTCAGGCTTAACATATCATATATGAAGAGTTCATAATGATAGCATCAGTCTTGGATGAAAGGACAGGTAATTTTCAGATCGATAAAATAGACCCTTCCTCATCTTAAAGTTTCCAATGTGCTTCGGAGTAAGAATGAAAAATGAAACCCTTACCAACGTTCTCCTTGGGGCTCCCAATTTTTCCCAAGGCCCCTTCATGGTAAACAAATTAGATATAGACAGGAAAATTCTTACCAGGTTTTGTTACTATTTGCATGTACGAATTTTTAACCTATGGCCCGTAACTACTTGCAAAACATGCCTAATTCTTTGCTTGTACAATTCAAATTGCTAGAGAGATAAGTTAAGGTACTCTTGAATTATACTAGATGCATTCTTTTCATCCAATGCGTGCTCCACCAATCAGAAGAGTTCAATTGAAGGTAGAATTTACATACCTGCAACAGAAAAAACAAAATTGCCGCATTTGCAGGGGCCAGAGATAAGCTAATCATCCCTCCACGCAACTTATTTGGCACATACCTATAAGAAAAATAGGAGGATAAAAAAGACATTGTGCAATCAAACCTGTTGCAAACATAATTACGTTTCTGCAGATGCTATCACAATAGCAAGTCAACACTTACATGGTCCTTAATCTTGCAAGTAAAGGTACAATTAAACCAACACAGGCATGAAATATGGAAAATAGCATCACTAGAACTCCAAGATCCTGCATAAATAGTAGAATATCAAGCTCCTTACTCGTCCAAATTTCTCAAAAAGCTAAGAAATCGAATCATATGTAACATACCTGATAATCAAAAGCAACAATTGATATCACGAGCCCTGATATTACAAAGCAATATAGTAAACAATCTTCAGTCCGAATGGATGATGTTCCTCCCATGAGCCATGGAAACAATGAGCTTCCAAGGATTCTTGACCCCAGCAAACATGGGTATATCAACCCAAGATGCACTTCCCGCCCATCAGCCTAGATCAGAAATAATAAAATAACTAAAAAATTCTGATTTAGAATGCCTGTTAACTAAATCCAACAGCAGTACCATTTTCAAATTGATACTCTTACAAGATTACTAGTACAGCGGTTTAATTTGTACTTTAAGCGAAGAACCTCAAAATTGGATAAGGAAACAGAACGACTTGTTCAGTGGCATATAATTTCAAATATTATAAATCCTCTAACAAATTAACTTTGATACTTCAATGTACTTTAGATATGTACCACTAATGTTGGAGCCCAAAGAATCCAAAAGAATGCAACAGAGAAGTGAATAGAAGCTTGGGCCCATGCCAATAACCATATCCTTTTATCTGCAAATTATGAAAGTTTATGAATTTTGAGAACATCTACTAATTTATCGTATTTCACAAATTATTTGATGGGAAGTATAATCTTGATAAAAATCCTAGTTCATACCAACTAAAGTTTATTGAACAGTGAAACCATCTAATCAGCTGATGTGCAAAAAAAAAAAAAAAATTAAGGTGAAGTAAACATTTGATCCCTAAACTTGAGAATAAGTTTCTAGTTGGTACATAAATCTCATTGATAGTTTAGTCCCTGACCTTTAAAAATTGTTTCTAATAGGTTCTTAGACCGTTAGTTAAACGAACAAAATGATTTGGTTATTCCCTCCCTTCTTTTCTCCTTTTCAGCGAGCCCACTATTTTGCCAAGTTCACAAAGAAAACTACTAAAAAAATTCTTCTCACAAAAACTAACAAAGAAATACATCTTCTCTCCTCTCTCTCTCCGAAACAAGAATGTCCTCCTCTGCCATGAAACAAAGTACACTGATTTTTGTGCTCAGAGATTATGGCACATAATAGGGCATTAAAATAGCTAAATCTAAGAATTCATTGAAATTTTAAGCTCCCACCTTAAAAAATGTCATAATACGATTAATTATGTCAATGGAGAATAAACCAACAAACAAATGCCAAAGCAAGTAAAAAGGCAAAGAATTCAATCAAATTTTTATCATCTCTCTAAAACCTCAATTGAAAAAATAAAATCAAAACTTGAAGCATCAACCAACAAATGGGAAAAGAAAACCAGAAAACGCAAGAATAATGAAACAGAAGTTTATATAGATCTGAACACCACAGAGATCTAAAAAACCCAAAAACCGAGTCCTTCCAGATTATTCCTCTTAAAAATGGAACAAAAAAGAGAAGATGAAGAGAAGACAAAAAAAACTCTGCCTAGTGATTTACAAAAAAAAATCTTCATGTATTGTACAGAATGGCTTGAATTTGATTGGTTCTTTTTATAGTTTTCTAAGAACTAGAATTGAATGATAGAAAATGGGGGGTTTGGGATAATATTTTCCTTTTGGAGTAGAAAGGTCTTTGGATTTGAATTTTTAGATAAATTTCTTTGTGAATTTTCTTCATGAACTCACCAAAATGGTATAGGAAGAAGGGTAGGGAAAATGAGAGAGAGAGAGAGAGAGAAAAAAAAGGCACATAAGCAAAATTAAAATCTAGTCAGCAAGTTCAGACGTGCCAAATCATCTTTTCGTCAGTCAACTAACAGTCCAAGGACCTTTTAGAACCATTTCCTATAGGTCACGGACTAAACTGTAAATTTTTTTATAAACATAGGGATAAAAAAGAAACCTATCCTCAAACTCAAGGACCAAAAGTGTATTTTACACTAGAATCTACCTTGGTGAAGACATTAAGCACTTGGTCTTCCATAGGTTTCTCATTAGTAGAGTGCAGAAGAAACCAAGAAAACAAAAATAATGGCTGCATTCCATTCTGAAAAAGTTAAAAATGATATTCGAAAACCAATATATTTTCAATAGACATTGCAAATTACTAGAAAAGACCCAACTTTGTACAAGGATTTGTCCAAGAAAATCCCTGAAAACGATATGAAGGTATTTGATAGTTTCGGGTAGGTTGGGGTTCGGCAAAATTGGTATATATTCAAATACATCAGAGACGTTAATGCGTCAACAGAGCAAAACTGTTAATTAAATTAACAATAAAAGGCATAAATATACTTGGCTGAAATTTCTACCCAGTCAAACAAAACCTAAACCAAGATGTAAGTAAATATAAGGAACATATGGTGCTTACCACTAAAAATATATGCACTGAAAGAAGTTCTATAGTCCTCCAGTTCTATTCTTTGTGATGCTTCTGTCCACCCTTTGGTGACAAAAGTTAAACATATCAATGCCAAGAACACAGCAACGGTGGAAGGAGAAAACATATTTATCTTAACATTATCACCAACCAGACTATTCACAAGCATCTGGTTTCCAATCAAAGAGACAGACTCAAATACGGTCATTAGCCAGAATGTGTCACTTAACATATCTTGCCTTTGACCTTGCTGCAAGGGGAGAAAAATACATGAGGGAATGACTTTACATTAGTGCTCTATTTCAAACAAGAGACTCATGAGGTACTGCAGGAGCTCGAATAGAAATCAACATGGCCAACCATTCAACCAAGTAGAAACAAAACAAGTTGGAGCATAAGTTGAGATCGATAAAACAGATGAATAAATATCTAATTAAACTTACTAGGTTACATCAACTTAAATATAAATAAATAAATAAATAAGCTGGTTGGTTTGATTTCAAGAACCTTAAACTTGAAGTAAAAAATATTACAATCAAAGTCCATTGATTTCATATTTAAGGGTCCTCAACTCCTTTAAACAAGTATGACATGAATGTAAATTTATGTGCCCTAATATGATGGCTACCTAAATAAATCCAAGTGCAAAGCTACGTTAACAAACCTTCTCATGATGATGTACCATCCATGCTTCGAAGCTGAATGAAAATATTGAAGTAGCAAGAGATAAACCAATACTGGTGATAAAGAGACTTGGATGCACAGAAATCCTCTTCCATACGGCAGTGACAAGGTGTATTATGCAAAACGTCATACATACTTTCTTTTGACCTCTACAATAATAATAAAATCATTTCTTAGAAGAACAAAATCATTTACTTCATTGTATTTATAATAAAATCTTAGTAATGAAATCTGAATGGGAGCATTGAAGGAGGAATTCTACTCTCTAGTAAAACCATGAAAATTGAGCTGACAACCTAGCAAGTGACGGTTACTGGAAAACAACGTTGATTTTTCAGACTGCACCGTCTTTTTCTTTATATTTGTTCCAAAAACTACACTGTCCTACTTAAATGTTCATAACGACGATCTTAGAACTTATGTGAAATCACTAATTCCTTTGCCAAAAAAACATCTGAATTTCTATCATCAGAATATTGCGTAAATAAAATTCTATGATATATCACAGTTACCAGCATAATTCCATGTTCAACCGGAAAAATAATCTAGCATCAGATTTCCATTTCCTCTGCATCATGGCATATAGACGAAGACAGCGTACTAGCATTTCGGAATGAGAAGGTAATCGAGTAAATAAGAGAACTAAAATTACATCAAATCGGATAGAACGCCCAAAAAGGAACCGACGAAGAGAGAAGCCGCATATCCAACACATAGAGACAACACTATCTGTTCTCTGCTAACTCCGCGATACGTATACTCAAACTCACCATATACTGACCATAAGCCTTCCATTACTGTAATATAAAGAGGAGTAACCGATTAGCAACATCCACGCCCCTTAATTGAAAGGAGAATTTACGTTTGCTGAACTCGATGAACTAGAAATGTCAGTAAAGGGAGGGAAATAGTCTGGAAAAAGGTTAAATTAAAAAGAGAAGATCCCGCCTGAGAGAGACTCTCGAAATTACCAGTTACTTGTAAATTTTATTTAGGAAAAAAGGAAGAAAGTGTGCAGAGTAATACGCAGAACTTACCTGACGCAAGAGAATAGAGTAGCAGGAATTTCCGCTGGAAACTAGAAAATGAGGATGAAAATCCATGATCGAACGGAGAAGGAGTTCTGGTGGAGCTATTCTTGGAAGCATAAGGTAGAAGAAGGATCGAAAGAAAACAAGAGAGGAAGATGAAGATGAACAAATATGGATTTGGCTCCCAAATTGAGTTTTCGATGATCACCGCCATTTTTCTAGCAGTTACTCTCTCAAAGAAGCCCTAGATCTCTGGCCATTTTTGAGAGAGAATTGTGAGATCGCAAGGGGAAGATGCGCGGTAAAAACAACTTGCATTGCTCATTTCCCTTCAAATGCTTAGAAGTGGGACGGAGGGCATTCTCTTCTTCTTTCTTTTCTTTTCTTTTTTTTTCTTTTTTCCTTTTTTTTTTTTTTTTTTTTTTTTTTTTTTC
>NW_019272020.1:2712245-2726213 GCF_002738345.1 Cucurbita maxima
TTTTTTTTTTTTTTTTTTTGCAAAAATACACCTTTTGGTCACCCAATATTTGAGTTTGATATCATTTAATTCCTGAAATTTCAAAATGAACCCTACATTTTTTAGGTTTTGAAAATGATTCAATTGCCTAATAGAATGTTGAGGTTGTAAGGCTATGATGATGTGGCAATTTGGACAGATAAATAGTTAATTAACTACAACGATATGCTTGTTTGTGTGTACATATATTTTCCTAGATTTTACCATGGTCAAAAGAGGGAATGAAAACATTCAATAGTGTGGAAACCTATTTTCAAATATGAAAACTTCTTTCTGCATTTTAAAACATTAAAAGCAATTCTATAAAGAAAAGAAAAGAGAGAACCATATCTATTAACTATGGGCTTGAACTCTTTAGAATCGGTCTTGAGCTCTTTAGAATCCGTCTCAATCCAATTAGTAGCTCCAATTAGTAGTAGTCGATGTAGTCTTTTTTTCAAAAGGAAACACAAATTACAGTTGAGTTTGTACCATTTATCAACTACTCCCTTGCCAATCAAACGGTCCAATTTATTTTCACATGTCAATCCAGACTTGCAGTGGAGGAATTATTTTGAATTTACAGGGGAAAATAACTTCAAATTGCTATTTACAAAGAACGCTAGGATTGTCATGGATAAAAATAAATTACGCTACAGGTTCTCTAGTATGCAAACCGTATGAAATGGCTAAATGGCCAAGAAAGAACCAAACAAAACCAAAGCTTGGGGGAAAATTATACAAACTGAATTTTGACACCATAGAGCCTCCACACATCATTGATGAGCTTCATCCCCTGCAGTTGAAACAAGGCTTTAGTTATTCAGATTTCATGAAGTAGCAGTTCCAGAAGAAAATCGATAATCGAAAAGCACGTTACAAGATTGAGCTATTTCCCCCTTCATTAAAGTTGAATCGCTTCGGAACCTAATTTTTCATATTCATGAGAACGAGAAGCATTTTGATCACTATTTACCTGCAATCAAAAGGGAAAAAGAACCCGAATTTGAATTGTCCAACCAGTAAGTCCCGTTTGTTTTCTAGTCTACTTGTTTGGTATCATCACCCTGGAACCAAATACTTACAGGAGGAATTTTGGGCTTCCAACCAGGAATGTTCTTGGAAACAAGGTTTATATAGCTCTCCATTGCTACCTCAGGGGTCATGTTCCCCAGCTGCTTCCATGCATTCCTTGAAAACATTGTATCCAATTTAACAGAGCTAACAAAAGCCTAAGATGTCAAGTTTCACACATATAAACCATCCATTGTATCAAAATTATACCTAAAAGTGGAAACTACTGATACTTTACATCAATTGAACGTTTTCAGTTTATTCTTAAAACAGTTAAGACTAGATCAAATCTTGATTTATTAATCTAAATGAAGATAGTACTCGATTCATGAAACTTGACCCTTCCATTTTTATCTCAATCTCTAAATCAACTTCTACTCACGAATTGCAAGCATGAAAACAATCAACTCAACAACAGTGAAGTCAATAGTTGATCCAAATTCTTGGGCATAAATTGTGACCTAGAAATCTTCAAACATGGCGGTTATTTTGGAAGATTTGTTTTCTACCCATTGGCCACTTCTCCATGATATAACTATTAGACAGAAGAGAATCCTGGAGTTGCAATGTGCATTATAATAAAGATAAACTTCCCATTAGTCTTGAATTTCCCGAAATTTGATACACATTCTTGACCTTGGACATTGTGGTTAACAGTTTTGTGAGATTCAAATCTTCTTTTCCCGAAAAAATCCCAGAAAACAGAACACAACAATTGAGTTGCAGGAGGATCATGACAGCAGAAGAAAAATTGAATCGAACAAAAAAGAGAGAGAAAAGAGGAGTCCACTTTACCATTTGGCTCGAGCAGAGATCTTCAAAGCCATTGGCGGTGGTTCTCTGCAAGGCCCCTCCATGGCTATCTTGTGAAGCCCGTTCAGCCGCATCTTCAATTCACCGCCAAATTTGGGATCCTCGATATCACGAATCTTCACAAACTCTACTGCGGTTTCAAATAACTTCTCCAATTCAGTTCTTTCAATTCCCTCCCAATCGTCATCCTCGACGGCAATCTCCTCTGCCGATCCTTCCTCGCTTACTCCACCGGATTCCTTGCTCCGATCATTCTCAAACGCCTCAACTCCATCGTCCTCGCATACGTCTTCCTCATCCGGACCGATTCCAGTTTCATCACACCTGGTCCTAACAGAACTTTCATCGATCACCTTTCCTGCAACCTCACCGCCGCAATCACCACCACTATTATCGGAGTCACTCCCTAATCTATCTTCAACAATCCTCAAAGAGGCAATCACAGCACATTCGCATTTACTCTCAGTTTCATCTCTCGATTCAAGGATCCCGGTGAAATTGCCCTGTTTCAATTCGCATTCTGCGGGCTCATCCGCACCGACAAAATCTTCAACAACAACGCTAGGTTTATCACTCTCTAGATTACGAATTCGTGATCGAAATCCGAAGTCAAAGCCAAACGGAGCCAATTCTTCGTCGGTTGAGGCCCTGGAAAGAAACTTACTGACAACAAAGGAAATAAGAAGAGGAAGACTAATGGTTAGCGCAAGTTCAAGAAAAAACTCCATAACTCAACAGAAAGTGATGGATGAACCCGAAAGAAGAACGGCGGAATTAGCAGCGGCGGTGGAAAATGAGATTAGACAGTGAGAAAGAGAAGGAAATCAAGATGAAGATAAGAGTTGAGGAACAAAAGAAGGAAGGGAATTTTGGAAGAACTGAGCAAAGTATATTCGAGTCCGCATCAGCATCAGAGGCAGCTATTAGGTGTCGGGCCCATGATGTTGGCAATCGTCTCAAAAGCAAGGTGTTGTAATGGAACCCTTGCACCAACTGAGAACGACGATCCAGATCACACCCCTCCGTGTTACCTGATGCTGCCTTCTGAAATCATTGCCAAACACGTCGAGTTCACAATCATGTACGCCGCTGGTGTTTTATTAGGGACATGAATCCAAATCAATCAAATATTATAGATTCGTACAAAACTTATATTTCGAATTCCTTACAAATTTGGTCACAAAATAAACAAAAAAAAAAAGTTGTATAGGCTACATGATATATGATTTTTTTGTTATCTTTCTTTTTCTGTTTTCAAATTTTATATTCTAATTTTTTTTTTTAATTGAGTTAAAAATACTATTCATATCAAACTCAATCTACTTCTAAATTTGTTATAACCTATTTCATGATATTTGATACATACAATTTAGTCCTCTAGCTTCAAATTCATAACAATTGTAGGACGATAAATACCAATTCTCACTGACAATGACTTAATTTTTATAGTTTATAAACAAATTTAATCAGTAATAAATTCATCCTTCTATACATATAATTTTTTTTAATTAAAGTTTCATAATATTATACACAAAAAGGGTTAAAGTTGTTATAATTAGTAAACTACACATACTAAATCTTTAATTACATAAAAATTTAGAGACCAAAAGTGTTTTTTTACTTCTAAATTGATAATTGTTTTTATTTGGTTTGAAGTAAAAAAAATGTCAAATAAATCTGGAGATGTCCATTTGACAAACAGATAAATAATTACTCATATTTTCAAAAATAAACAATTTAAAAAATTATAATGGTATTATATAGGCAATCTACCTTAACCTTTAAGTTAAGTTGGTAATTACTAAAAATCATACAAAACCGAGTTTCTGGAATTACTTCATAGTGCAAAAAGAAAGAAGAAAAAAGTTGTACTCTAAAAAAAATGGAATGAATTAATGTGAAAGAAAATGTTTAATTTGAGAAAAAAGTATAAAAAAAAAAATTAAAAAAAAAAAAGGAATTTGACTTGTTCCTTTCATCTTGAGTTTCATCAACACGAATCATAAGCTTAAACATTTGCTTCAATTCTTATAAATAATAATACTAATTTTTTTAATTTATATTTTCTGTATAACGAAATCCAAAATATCTAATATTCAAATTAATTTTGATGTTTCGTACAAGTTTTCATTTTTTGGGTTTGAGAAGAAGCAGCAGCACACCCCAAATTATAATTAAACTATAAAAATACGACAGCCAACCTAAAGACAACAAATTCAATGCATTCACTCCATGTCTATCTCTATCTCTGTTCTTTAATGCCGCAAGTCAAACAATAATTAAAAGGAAATTTAGTGGGAGAGATTTATTTCCAAGGAAGAGGACGAGACACGGGCAAGCCAAGCTCGATTCTTATAAAAAAAAAAATAATAATAATTTGAACCTAAATGGAAAATATTTATTACTTATTTTCAAATATAATTTTTCTAATTAACAAGACCCTAAATCAAAAATATTTATAATTGCAAAATTGGAAGGTGAAAGAGCAATTAGACAGCTTAATTAAACACACAGTATAAAGTTATTAGAACGCTGAAAGATCTTGAAAAGACGAGTAATGAAGAATTTGGTAAGAGTTTGGAAGACATGCTTCAGAATTTGCACGTAATATATAGTTTCTCCACAACAAGAAAAGCGACTTCAAAAATAATATGGAAGTCCTTTTTAGGTTAAGTTTCTTAAACTATAATACAACAGGGCAGCTCATATTTCTTTAGTAACACTGATATTTAAAACATCCCATACTCCATATCACTATTTAGATTATGAAAATACTCCGGGGATAATGTATTTCTACTGTGTACGCATCCTGCTATTTTCAGCAGCCCGGACTTGGGAGAAATATGGATGAGCCTGCAACAGGTATACAGACCAGCAAACTGTTAACATCACTGAATATGCTACGGTAATTAATAAAATGTCTACCCTCGAGTCTAGTGAACAATAAATATGTATGAAGAATTAGAATATTGAATTAAACCTAGAAATCAATGGAGATCTCCCAAAATCAATCAGCAAAATACATTTTTACTCTAGTTTGGAATGAAAACTTGGTTGAGTCCGGAAAAGGATCCACATAAAAGTATGTATACGGTAAGGTAACCTTATTATTTTGGAAGTTACAATGGCTTGGGAGGAAAAGAAGCAAAAGTTCTAAAAGGAGCAATAAGTATTAAACCTTTCACTAAGTAACTTTCATACGAATAACTCTTACAGCTCTCTTGCCTAAACCCGATAAATCAAAGGTTTCAGCCAGGCATTAGATAGAAGCAAGGAAATATGATCAATGAGCTCTTAATTAGCAAATGTGATGGGGCAAAATTTAAACGAGTTAAAATACCATAGCTTCTCTTGCCGTAAGCCGGTCCTGGTGATCATATCGAAGAAGCTTATCAAGAAAATCAATGGCCTGCATTTGAAAAGTCACAACTCGTTAGAAAAATGCTGAATATTTCATTCCAGCTAAAGCCTTTCTTATCCTCCTCTCCTGGAAATACTCGTTCATTTTATATAGAAATGACAACAAGTTCTATGTCAGAGACATTACATAATGAGAAAGGCTTTGAATTCAGAACTATGGTTGGAAAGAACCCAGAGATTTCTTTAAGATAGACATTGTTCTTGGCCAGATCAGTTTGAGTAAGCTCGTCTCATACCCCCCCGTTCAGTGTTTTCTCTCCAATTCTATTGATGGTTTTTCTTTAGAGGATATTAATTTAAATTGGAATATTTTTGTTATCCTTTGTAACTTTGTTTGTAGTTAATTTGACTCCTTTCGGAATTTGCATCCCTTGAGTAAGTCTTTTTTTATTCATTAAATGAAAAATTTTGTTCTTGTTAAAAAAAAAAAAAAAAAAAAAAAAAAGACAAACTGGTGGATACATACGCCATCAGGTTTATGGTTTTAAAACGTGTATATTAGGGGGAGATTTTTACGCTTTTTTAAGAAATGTTTTTGTTTCCCTCTCGAACCGATGTGGGATCTCACAATTTATCACCGAGAGTTCATCATTTTTATTGGCACACTATCTAGTATCTGACTGTGATATCATTTGTAATAGTTAAAACTCATCACTAGTAGATATTGTTTATCTCTAATCGATGTGAGATCTCACAATTTACTCTTGAGAGTTCAGTGTTTTCATTGGCACATCATCTAGTATCTGATTATGATATCATTTATAATAGTTAAAACTCATCGTTAGTAGATATTGTTCATCTTCGTCAGTCTTAACAGACTAAAACGGACATAAATTTACGACAAAGTTGTGTCCTCGAGAAGGGTCAAAATGGTGTGGGGGCTTTGCATTAAATTAAAGAGAGGAGTAATTAATTCCCTCGACCAACCCTCATTACCTACCTTCTACCATTTATTGTTCTCTTCTTCTAGAACATTAATTTTGGTATTATGTGAAATTTCAAATTTATGAATATATCCACGAAATTGACGAAATTAACATTGTACATAATTAATTATTTAAATTCTTCGTACTTTGAAATTAGATTATAAATTAGTAAAAATACTCTTAAAATTTTAAAATTTGTCTTAAAAAAATAATAAAAATAACATTTTATTTNCAAATAACCAAGAGATAGATTACCTCGGGAGAAACAAGATGTTGATTGTCTGCATTGATAAATTTAGACCACGGCCTCCTGCTGTGCCTGCAGAAGTATATGTAAATAGATTTAGTAATATAAACCTCCACTTCTATTTTTAAAAATAAGCATAGGTGACCAAGTAAATAAATATACACTTGGAATGAAGCATCCCAACTGAACAATGTTCCACTCTAAAAAACTCATGAATACTAATATCACTTTGGTAGGCAAGCTTCCACCAAGAAGTTGACTGGTAAGTTTAAAACTTAAAAGCATCCAACTCTTGAATGCCCAAAAGTTTAATACCTTATGCAATAAAACATATTCTACAAGAAAAATATCGTATCTTGGAATAACAGCTTCTCTCTTCTAAATTAGAAGCGTCTGTTTTTTAGAATTCACAGAACTGATTCCTTCTCCACAAGATCATATCAAATTTTACACACACCTCCCAACAAGTGCATCAAGTTGAGGATCAAGCTCTAGATGATACTTGTTCAAATATGCATTCAATTCATCTGTCCCAAGAACCTGAAATTGCATCCAGAACCAATAGTTATATTCTTTATTCAGATTCTGTTTACAATTAAAGACCAAGTACAAGAGAGAAAAAATGTCATTTTCACCAACTTTGAATCATTACCTTTGCAATTTTTAAAAGCTGGTCATGATTGTCATGGCCATAAAAGAAAGGTTCCTTGCGAAAAATCTACAGTAGAACAAACATGGAAACACTTGCTCAAGCACAAATTATGGTTTGCATAGGTTCATGGTATACTAAGTTCAAAATCTTTAGAAATAGAAATTGCTCACCATTCCAGCAAACATGCAACCAAGGCTCCACATGTCCAAAGAATAATCATAATCTTGCAAATCGACCAACAATTCAGGACCCTTAAAGTATCTGAGAAAATGGATATAAATTTCATCAACCAACAAAATAACATATACCAAAATCGATGCAGAAAAACTGAGAGACACTCTTCATATACCACAAATAAAATGGCAACAAATCTCAGCTTTTCATTCTTTTTAATAAAGAAAACATGCTTTCATTAGAAAAAGTGAAAGAATAGACAAGGTCATTAAAAAAAAAACAGCAGAATGAAATGCCCTCAACCAAACAAGCTATACAAATAAGGCATCCAACTTAAAAGGATTAGAGATAGAGGATAATAGCAAAAAAAATAACTTTTAAGTCACTGATGCCCAAAGGGAAGTGTTAAAATAAACCTATGATGAAAACAGATGTTTTCAAGCATTCAACTAATTCTATGATGGAAAAATGTCAATAGTGTTTTTAGGCATTGACATGAATGAATGAGCTCCTGACCAACCAATGTCATCCATTAAAGTTTCAGAAAACCTAATATTTGGGGTGTAAAAAAACTTAATGACTCAAAAACCTAATCATACAAACTACAAGGCATTCAGATTCGGTCAGGTTATAAAGTTCAAGTTGGTTTATTCTAAAATTAGTTTGAATTGAATCAAACTAAATTTATGAAAAAAATTATTATTTGTTCTGCTTAAGACGATGTCAGTTCAATAAAACAAATTATTCATAGGATATATACCTTTTCAAATACTTTCTTCCAACACTTGGTCATGTTTAACTGCAAATGACAAAATTCAAGATCTAACTTCATTGGATGTTACCTTGATGCCACACGAACATTATATTCCTTGCCAGGATGATAAAATTCAGCAAGGCCCCAGTCAATCAAGCGAAGTTTCCGCAACTCATGGTCTATCATAACGTTGTGAGGTTTGACATCCCTGTGCATTATCCCTTGAGAATGGCAATAATCTAATGCCTGTATTTAAGATAGGGCTGCATCATATTACAGAGAAGAGCCATATAAAAGATAATTGAGTTGAAGACCTAATATTTCAGAACCCCCACACTGTTCTTATAGCAAGATCTTCATAACTGAACCAATGGGAGGGTAGTAAAAAAAATAAGGTCTGGATAAACATCCTCAACTGTAATAAGTTAGAGATGAACAGCTCTATAAATCAGCATCATTAAACCACAACCCTAGTAAAAGATCAATAGCCTTCATAGAATCGATTAATTTTCTTTTAAAGAATAATACCTGTACCCATGCCCAACTAATTCTGAACCAAAAAATATAATTCAAACTTCTAAAACATAGACATGTTATCATTTTTAATGAACACGCCACTAGAAGTTGGAAGAACAAAGGGGAGCTGTCATGCAAACATACATTTCCATTTTCCATGATGTATCCTTACCTTCAAAAGCTCATAAATGTAGTAGCGTATGTCATAATCAGTCAGTGTTGGATAAAGTACTTTGAAATCTGTGCTGTTCACATACTCAAAAATCAAGCTGGGTGTTTTCGAATGCTGATCTCTGACAATATCAAAAAGCTTGACAATGTTTGGACCCCCACAGAGGTTCTGAAGTATTTTTATCTCTCTCTTTATCTGCAGAAGAACAACTGAATCTTCAAATTGTAGCTGAGATGATCTCATTCAACATACAGGTCTCGAATTAGAGCTACTAGCATCACAATAGGAAATGTTCAACGCATTGTTGCACACTTTCTAGTTAACAGACGGAGGCCAAAAGAGCATAATCCTTCACATTAAATTACTATGACCAATCCCATAAGAGATACATTGCAAGTAAATGACCATCACAGTATTTCCCATCAAACTGATAGAGACAACTGAAACATACCTTCTTCTTCTTAACAGGCTTAAGGATCTTGATTATGCACCGCTCGTTGTTATTAACATTTATTCCCTCAAATACCTCACTATATTTTCCTCTTCCAACTTTCCGGACAACCTCATAATCGTCTTGATCACTGGGGAAAGAGAGAAAAAACCCAGTAAAAAGTGTAAAATAGTACTCCCCCAAGAAAAAAACAAAAATGATAGAACGCTCCAGATTCATCCTCCATTTGATCGGGAAAGAAGTTGGTAAAGCAAATTCTCCAAATTCAGATCCAATTTTACCAAGTACTGTCAATCTCAACCATCCTCAACTATACTAGTAGAATATGGTAGAGAGAAAGAAAGAAAGAAAGTTAATTGCGCATAGCAATTATGTTACAGATCATGCAGTGATGATTTATATACCCAGAAACGGTATAACATCGCAACAACGAAGCAACCTAAAATCAAGTTGCCCAAACGAAAAATCCACCGAAATCTTAGGGTTTAAGACTTACCCCCATTGAACAGCAAGAGATTCGTAATCCCAATAGTCCTTGGGGCGCAGAACATTGACATCAGCATAAACACGGGCTTTAGACATGGATGGGTAGTTAGAGCCAAACAATCCGATCGGTGTGGATTTATCCCCCTGAACAACACCAGCAGAGTTGAAGAAACTGCAGTCGGAAGGCGGTGGAAGGGGAGGGGAGCGTAAGGAAGGGGAGTGGACGACCGGAAAAGGGAGGGAAAAGACGGCGCACACTATGAGAAGGCGGATGGGCGCATGGTTCATGTGGCGGAGAACCAGGCCATGAGAGAAGGCTTGCGCTTCGCAAAAACACCAAGTCCAGACACAGAGAAGGGAGATGTCGGTACGGCTGAAATGGCTAATGTAGACGACGTGATAGCGCGCGCATTATTGCAATTTGACGCAGAAACTTTAGCTCTCCTTGCGCGTCACTGCTACCATCCCGTTTTATTTCCGTTTGAATTTACAATGTGGAAGAGACCAGAGGTTCTTGCTTTTGTTACTTAATATATAAAAAAAAATATTTACCACTTATATTAGTGACATTTTGTTACTTAATTTTAATGGTTCAAGAATTTCTTTTGCCATATAAATGCTGAGTCGCCCCATATGAACATGTGTGAATGTCGATAGAAATGTCAACATGTCAATGTAAATTTCCATGTGACGACTTCATAAATTAAAAGTTTGCACATTAATGAGATATACGAGGATTTTATATATAATATACTATAATGTTGCAATCCAAGGGACTAGCCAGGGCTTGCATCATCTACCTCATAGATCCTCAGACAGCTTTAGGTTGGATTTGCTCAAAATCAAAGACCTCAAACATGAGACGCCTCACATCAGGCTTTCCATATACTGTATAAGAAAGTCCATGAAGGGATTGCTGTACAGCCGTGGTGGCTGGGTTTCGAAGCCTCCGGTTGTTCTCGTATGCATCTTGAACTTGTTCGGAGTAGACGATAAGTTTATGAAGATATTTCTCCCTCAAATACCGACCGCAGAACTTGTTCATGAGCAACCGCCGGTGCTTCTCCTGCAACCACTTTCCAGGAGCATCTAAATGCTTCATCAACAGTCTCTCCGCCATCACAATATCCTTGAACAAACACAATCAGGCCGACCACCTTAAGTTTCTTGATCTAAACACAATGCGCGGAAAATGTAGATAGATAGGACAAAGAGTAAGAAAGGTCTTACCTGGATCTTCTGGCCGAGGTATTCTAATCGCTCGTAGCAGAAACGAGGGTGCTCAAACTTGTGTTTTGATGGGTGCAAAAAGCAAAGCTGCATTTGATTAAGAAATTGCCTGAGATTAAACTTGATCATGCTGTTTAACAGAATTCACATATAGCCTTGCAAGGTCCTTAAAACCATCATATCGGTCTATATCAAACATCGAGCGGAGATTCTAGACTAAAGACATTCTTTAATTATCCTCCTTCACACATAAGATGCAACAAAAATCATAACCAGACATCGCCTTCATAAACACGGCCAAAACCGACATTGAGAATATAATAGTAGTATGATCATGATTTGGGAACGAGGAGAAAGAAAAGCCATTTGTGGTGTGAGTTTGTGAGTGTGCATGTGTATGTGCACGGTGGTGGGTGGGGGAGTACCTGCAGTCCAAGTCCGAGTTCAATATTTCTCGCTTCTGTGATCTCAGGAATTTTATCAGTAACAGGTACAGGGTATCCTAGTGCTTGCATGACTTGCGGCCGGCTATCATAATCCCATATATTACCACGAAATCGATGCATGCCAGGCGGGACACAAGCTCTGAAGAGCCTAGGATGCGCAAACAGAGCATCTTCTGGAGGCTGAAAATGAAGAAAGGAAAATACGATCACAGGAGTAAGATGATTTCATCCTTAAAGAAAGATGAAAACAACGGCATAATAGTTTACTGTGCTGTTAAGAATAAGCATGAAACTTGCCTTATAGGCAACCATATCTTGCCAGCTGATCTTTTTGTCCTCAAATTCAACAGAGACATAATCTACATCTTCAAGTTGCCTGCGTAACCTTGGTTCACATTCCTCTGCATCTGGGTCCATTCCAAACACCTCGAAAAGGACCCGGTACACTTCTGGCATTCCAAAACACAAATATATTGCCCCAAACAACGCCCAAAATACAGATCTGCTTGAAGAAAATTAATTTTAGACTCACATTGTTTGATATAATAGATTGAATCAAACTATTTCAGAAAGAGAAACGGCCAGAGTTTAAGTTCCCAAGTAAGCTAATAATCTACCAATTAAGTGCAAGACAGTTCCTCACTCAGAAATGCAAGGGAAAGTAACACCATGATTTGAAGTAAAAGCACATCCACGATTAAGAGGCACATGGAAAGCCAACTAGGTAAAAGATAATCATATTGGCCTGGAAGCAAGTTTGTGAAGGACGGACGAATCTGGAAGGAAGCCACATACATGGAAGGAGTCCGTAACCTGCCGGTATTAGATTCGAGGAAAGAACATGTCGGGCTAGTTTCACATAAGTTATTGATAAAGAATTGACCCGAAGGAACCAAACCACCAATAAAAAATCCCATATAACTTCAAACTAAGGCTTTATGTTACATTTTCTGGGGAACAACTTCCTTAACATTGTCTCCAGCTGGTCTTTAGTAGCATCATCTTCACAAATGGGTGACCATCTATATAATGAAGCTCAGTGTCCACGACCATCTTTTGGTTGAGTGTGAATATGCTATGAAATTCTGGAGCTACATTCTTCACCCCTTTTGAAATTTCATATTATGAACGAAATTATTTCTTATTCAAAAAAGTGTCCACGACCATCACAGACTAAGCTAACCTAAATCTAGATTTCCAGGAACAGCAACCATACCTTCAACGCCTACCCTCATCAAATGCCTTATTGATGCCTCTTCTGACCGATAAATCCCAGTTCCTAGTCAACCATACAAGGTATTACAATCATATGGCACAATCAGCTCTCCTAAAGCATTTGATACTTTTCACTCTGATGATGATCCCACATTTTGTGATTCTTCTAAAACTTAACATGGGTCTTAAGCTTAATATACCAATGACAACTTTCCAATTATCTTATTCTCAGCATCATTTTATAATGGGAAAAAGAAGAATTAGAGACAATGAAAAGACAATACCAAACTTACTTCACAGGTGGTTCGCGGTCCTTCCTAACCATCTTATCCATGTCGTCATATGGGAATATCAAATTCTGTAAACTGGCAGCTTTGATCCACTGTGGAAGGTTCCTCTTCCCAATTAACGCAAAAACCCTCTCCCTCATTGGACCTGGCGATTCCCTAGGATATCTCTGCAGAAAATACTCCGCTAACGCCAGTTCGATTACATATTGGCCCAAAAACAATAGCCTCGAGTGTCCCGACCTTATGTGTCGGGCCTTTGTTCTTTCGCATGAGGGATGCTGAAACGCCAAGTACAACAAAGTATCAAATTGCTTTGCAGGATTATCGTCTCCATAACTATCGAAGGGCTCAAGGGGGTATCCAAGGGCTTGCTTGGCTTCCAGCAAGTACTCTTCCATCCAAGTTTTATCAGCATTGTTAAGCCGCGAAGATGGTAAACAAGAACTCAGTAATGGGAATGATTTAAGAGTTAATTGAGGGCTATTGAGAAACCTTTCCGCTAACTTCTTGTCATCTAACGGCGGTCTAAGAATAAACCTTCTTGGGGGAACCTTTTTCTTCGGAGAAGTGGCTCGTTTTCGCTCCTCGAGCTCTTTGAGCAGTCTCTGAGGGTTGTTTTTGGGCAGCTCTTGTCGTGGGTCAACCGCAACTGCAAAAATACGCAGACTCCCAGAAGAGGGGTTCGATAAGCTGGGATTATTGGGGTGAATTTTTACAACAAATGGGGTTAAAGAAGACGAGAAAGAGAAATTAGGAGTAGGGGAGGAAAGTTTAACAAAACAAGAAGAAAGTTCCATCGGTTGTGAATAATGAAGATAATGTTGGGAGGGTTTGTTCGGAAGGTCGGAGGCCGAGCGTCAAGTATTCCAGCTACGAGAAACTGGATATTGCGGGTTTAAGAATGGGCAAATCCTCCGTATGAAGTTCAATATTTTGCCCTTCGTTGCAGGGTTTTGGGAGGGGTTGGGAGCAGAGGGGGGAATGGATAAGGTGCGGAGCCGCAGCGTGACAGCAATTATAATTGGGTTAAAATTGCAAAAAAATCCCAATTATCTTGTTTTTTTTTTTTTTTTTTTTTTTTTTT
>NW_019272020.1:2726223-2760949 GCF_002738345.1 Cucurbita maxima
TTTTTTTTTTTTTTTTTCCTTTCCTTTCCAAAAATACCTATATTCTTTTTAAGGTCAATTTCGTAATTAATTGGTCTAGTAACTTTAAAATGTGTCCTTTCAATTCTGTATCTTATGTTATATTCAATATTTTTTACATTAACAAAGTATTACATATAAATATTTTACAATGCACAAAATATAATTATTTGATACCGATTAAAGTTCTAACATTTAATAAGCATAAATTTATATATACTTCGAGCTCAAACTCTTTCGTTGGTGGGACTTTTCGAAGTTGTGTCTAATATATATATTCTTGTGAACTTTTAATTTTAAACTTTATTTCATAAACTTAAGATAGTAAAATATAAATGTACCTAAAAGTTTTTAAATTTTCAATTTTGTGCTCGTGATTAAAATAATCTTAGAAACACGTGATGTTTTTAATAATAATATTTCCAAATAAATTACCTTATATGTATTTTTAAGATTACCTTGATTATGTAATAAATACATAAAAGATTTAAAAAAAAAATATATATATATTAAAAGAAATACATATAATTCCCCCTTGCGCCTCTCTCAAGTCACATTAATAATAGCTTGAAATTCAAAAGTGATTCTTTCCTGAAGGTTAAAATTTACAAAGCAATACACATCAACATCTGGATATACAAGCAAGATGAAGAAGGAAGCTGAATAGCACTAAACATCAATGACCCTGTTAATTAGTGAATGAGAAGCAAACAAAGATGTTCTTCTCATATAATTTGATTGATTGATTGAAATGAATGGGTTTTCTTTATACCTCGAAAACTAAGTCAGGTTAAGGCTCACAGCTTGAAAAAGCCAAGGAGGGTAATCTACCTCTACCATCTTCTTCTCCCCCCTATCACTTCCGTTTTGGAATCCCGAGGGATTTTCAGGTACCCCCAAAACCGCCATTTCCTGCACCCTAACTTGGTTTCTATCCATACGTCTTCCCTCATGGCTGGACCCTGTCGAAGAAGAAGAGTGGGTGGTTATTCCCGAGTCTGAAGTATTGTAACTCGAAGGGCCTAGAGTTAGTTCCAGTTCATTCTCGTTTATGATCTGCAGAGCTCCATTATTGGCCTCTGCTTCATCTTCCGCCGGCTGTTCCAAGTCTAGTTTGGTCGTCTGAGTTGTTGATCTAGAATAGTTTTTTGCGTCCTGTTCATAGATTTGTCTGAAGCATATCTCATTCCTTTTGTCCCAACTCTTTGTATTCCATCCACTATCCCTGCTTTTCTCGACGTTTTTCATTAATGTCTTTTGGGTTCGATAAAGCCGATGAAGTTCATGTACCTGCAATATATATGTCCTCCCAACCTTAGAACATTAAACCTCTTTCACTTTTGTCATGAAAGTATAATACATCTCTCTGTAATATAAAAATAATAAACATGTCAATAAAGGTTTAATAGTTTTTTTAGTATATTCAACGTTTTTTTCAATTAACAAATTTGATATACATGAAATTAAATTTTGTATCTAATAACAACATTTAACTTCCAATGGACGAACCCATTCAATGATGTTAAATATCAATTATGAGATATATGGGTTTTCTATGGGCTAATGAATGTTTTTTTTTTTTTTCAATGATGTAGCCCATAGAAGATTATGAGAAATATGACAAAAACCCTAAATGGACAATAACTATGAATCCAATCCAATCCATCCATTGCCCTGCCACCACAAATTCTAGATTTTTCTTTTCCCCCACTTTAAAAAGTTGCACCGCACTTTTCTCAGATCGAACCACAAGAAATTCAAAACACCCATATTTATTAACTAACATGAAAAGAAAAGGCGGAAGTACTATCAAAATTATGGAACAAGTTGAATATGTTTTTGTTAAGATGACCAGATTGGAAAAATCAGTGGTCAGAATGCAGAGATGCATCTTTAACAGTGTTATAATTGCATGGTTGTTTTGGGTTATAAACAAAAAAGAAAAAGAAAAAAATGCAAACTGAAGATCAAAATTGGAGAAAAACCTGTTGTTTGAATGTTTCTTCATGCTTTAACATGGCCATTCTCATGTACTCCTTTTCATGTGCCTTAGGCAGCTTTTCCATTGGGATTTCAGCCCCCTTTTCCTGTTTACCTGAGGCAGTATTGAATCTTAAGTCCCCAGAACAGTCTGGGAAAAGAAAGTCCATTAACAAAATAAGAAGTGGCTCAGAAACTCAGAATCTGCTTCAGGAATAACTTCTAGTCTGAGAAAATCATTAATTCAAAGGACTACCGTTTGATAGATTTTATATTTTCTTTTAAATACTACTGACCAACCCATTATAAATTGGGTATTCAGTAGCACTAATGAGGACAGAACAGCCTAGTACGAATGAATAAAAACTTGTGATAAAGCCTTTACATCGATCTTTTGTTTGCTATCCTAAATATCCCTTTCTCATTCAGTCATTACGTCGAGCACTTAATGCGCTCCCTCCCCCCCTCGAAAAAAAAAAAAACAGAATCGTTTCACATTATAAAAATTCGTTTGAAAATCAAACCAAAATCATCTCTAATTACAAATTACAATATCGAAGATGGATCAAACCTGGAATTAAACACTCTGATCAATCAAGAGAGTAATAAGAAACCAAACGGGAACTTCTTAAATGTAACCAAAACGCGAAAAACATTAGGAATTACCGAAACGATCCGACGTTATCCTAACGAGCACCGATCAGCCAATGAAATTGCAGAGTTTGCATGAATGTTTCTTTTTATCAGAATACTGCAAAAGAAGTCAAAAGCTAAGACGATGCAGAGGGAAGAAATGGAGGAAGATGAAGAAGATGAAGAAGAAGAAGAAGAAGAAACTCCATCTCCTCCAACAAAGAGTTCGCAAAATCGTAATCGGTTTACAGAAAGAAAGATGGAACATAGAAGACTCCAGCATTCCCCGAAAATCAGAAGTGAATATAAACAAATTGAAGTTAAAGGAAAAGATTCTCTCACATTTGCGCACTAAGGAAGAGGGAACAAGAAGATGAAGAGGAACAGAAGCGTACCCCAAGTTCTGCGATGTTTGGGGTCAGATTCCAGCCAATCTCCTTCAAGTTTCGTGAAAGATATGCTTCAGAAATAGGCAACACCAGCAGTGCACGAGATTCCAAGTACTTGGTATATATAATTCACATCCACCTCTCTCTCTCTCTCTTCCTTGACCTTGTTTTTTTCCTTTTCTTTTTCTTTCTTTCTACGTATTTTATTTGCCTTTTTATACTTTTAGCCTAATTTTGATAACGACTTTATTGGATTTTTCTCTAAGAATATTACATTTCTTTTTTATTTATTTATTTAAAAAAACATGAAGCTTTGATATTATTTTGAAAAGTATTCTCATTTTAAATCAAGTTTTAATATACACAATATACATTAAAAAGCGCAACAAAAAAAAACTTAAAATTCAATTAAATAGCTAAATTATATATGGAAATTCGATGGGAGAGAATAAAATAAAATTTAATACAAAGTTGTAAGATGAAGACGTGGTATTTAAATTATTGATGCAAAATTTTAAAAGAAAAAAGAATATATAAAAGGAATTCTTAATAGCATCGCCGTATTAAATTATTTTATAAAGTTACAGAAACAAGAAAGAAAATGATGATGGAAATTATATAGACAAAGGCGATTCACATGCAAATGAGAACTATGTGTCACGGAAACAGTTGTCTGAAACTAATAGAGCAAAAAAATAAAAATAATAGTTGTCTCAATTATATGTATAAGAATCTTGATTATATCTATGGATTACTATTATAATATATATTTGGGAAAATAAATGTTAGATAATTATTACCCATTAAGATAAAGATTGGTCTGCTATGGCCCACCGACAACTTGATAATGGCCGTACGATATAAGTTTACTTCTATGAATAATGGTCCAAAACAAAATAATGAGACAGAACTGCATTTTCTTGTTCTCTTTTACTTTAAACTCATTGCCTATTTTCGTAATCTAATAACTCCAAAGTGACACAATTATTGAGGATTAACATGGTTTAAGGTTTAAAACATTTTTATTCCAATCGTCACATTGTATTAATTTTGTCATAATCATAATCATAATTATAATATTTATGAACTGAATTAAGATCTGTACTTATCAGTCACTTTTCTTATAAGCATTAATAAGCATGTTTAGGTGGAGGGAGGAGTGAAGCATTATTGAAGTAAATAAATGGATGGAGAGTTTGTGTTTTTGTGGAAAGGTGAGTAAATTGGTGAAGACCACATTTATAATTATAAGCTTTACTTTAAATTGCAACAAGGAAGTTGCTATAAAGAAGAGGAAATGAATGAATACAATAATGTAATAGAAATAATGTGAAAAAGCAGGTGAATTGGATGATGAATAAGTGTACTACCAAAATTTGAAAGCAGGAAAGTTGGAAATGAGTTGTAATGTTGAATCCAAACCGGCAAAGGAAGCCGAACCAGATCATTATCTGTGGCCGTCCATTTGTCTTTCCCACGTGGGTGCCATTTGCTTAACCCTCCAATTTAATTTTACTCATTCATGGGCTCCACCCCTCGCACGTTTCAATCCTATTTCCAGTTTATTTAACTATTAATATTAATAATAAAATTATACAGATACAGTAGTATGTTAATGGATTTAGTGGGTTAAGAGTGGAGGATCCGGAGATTCTATTTTGGTCCCGGCCGCTGCAGATCCTCTCTTCTGTGCTACCAAACCGCCAACGCTTGGCACTGTGTCAAACATGACACCCAGAGAAGAAGAAGTGGACAGGGAATCACGCCTTGCCGGCGTATGGTGGAGCAGCCCGGTGAGGCGGTGGATCCACCCGGACCCCCCCTCCCCTTCCTCATTCTTCTTCCCACTTTTCCCGGTAGGCTAAAAATATAATATTGAAAACTTTTTGTAAAAAGAAAAAGAAAGTCGTTTAATTTCTACAATTGAGTTAAACCTCATAAAGTCTAAAATATTTATGGGTAAACAAATAAGATAATAAAATCAAGGGCGGAAAGAAAGGGGAATCTTCTTGCTTTGCTACCTTGTCGGTGGATTGTGGAGTCTCGGGTCAACACCCACGCCTTCCGGTCCCATGTATTGGATTATATCATTTATTTAACTTTTACCTTCATTTTTTAATACGTTCATTTTATATCTTAGACCATGTGCTTTATTAAACTCCCCTTTTAATAATTACCTTAAGTTTCCACTAAATTATTTAATTTAATTATGTAGTGGAAGAAAGTTTAGCAACTAACCTCAACTACTTGCCTTAGTTAACCACTCATTAAAATTTCTTATCTACCCTTAAAAGCCTATCTCTTCACGTCGGTTGAGCTTTAAAATTATATAATGCTTGTCACGAGCCTACCGATAGCTAACTTTTAGATAAGAGGAGTAGTAGTTGGATCGAGTATTGACCTTACGTACTTCTATGTATGTTCGTTTATTTATTAAGTATCAACTTTTACCATTGAGTTGCATTATCGAATATCAACTTCCAGTATTGACCCTACCCACTCATATGCATGTTCATATAATTTTTTTTTTAAATATAAAAGAAAAGAAGATTATCCTATTTTACTTCTTCCACATTCCTACCTCGACTTAAAATTCGTTAGGTTTTTTTTCGGAAACAAATTATTGAAAATAATGGTAATAGCAAATGTTTTTTTTTTTTTTTTTTCTCTTTTTTTGGTCGGAGAAAAGTAGATAGACATTTAGGAGCAGGAAGAGGGTAGAATTAAGAGACAAGAGTGGTCATGTCAGTGAGCAGGGTGAGTAACCAAAGGCGTAGGCATCATTAGAAATTTATAGCAAAAGGAAAGGAAGGGGGCGATGGTTCAGCGTTTTTGAACTGCAGCCACGAACAGATGTCTTAAACAAGGGCCCCATAGCGGCCGAACCCGAACCCACCCAACGGAGATATTAATGGAGAGTTAGGGTTTAGGCGTGTCCCGGCTGTTGCCTTGCCCTTTACCTTAACTCTGGAGTTAGGTTGGGTTGGTGTGGTGGGGGGTGTTATCCATGGCGCCCACCAGCCGTTGGAGAATTTGTTTGCTGACTGGATTCACACAACTTTGTACTTAGTGGACCTCCAAAATTCATCTTTTTCTCTCTTCTATCGATTGGATGGATATTTGTAAAGGACAAGGCCATTCCAAATCACTATACAATCAGGTGACACGTTGCCTTGCCTTTTAGTTTCCAACTCCATTTTCTTTATGAAGCCCATTAAGGCCCAAAATTAAACAATTGGGCTTTATTGTGCGCTAATGGGAATCAAATCGAGAGCCCAAGGCCCAATATTTTAAAAGAAGTCTATTTAAATATATCAATTGCATATTATTTATCTTTCAAGAGTTGACTTTTGTGTTTATAAATAGAGCCCTTGTTAACTAACAACCCTACATTTCATATTAATTATAGATTTTTGTCTTTAAAATTTACAATCGAGATCACATTCAAAAAAATATACATTGTAATATTCGTGAATAATTGAAGGAAGCTCTTTGAATATATATATATATATATATATATTTGTTCTGTTAGTTTAAATAAATTGATAAAAAATTTACATTAACACCAATTAAATTCCAATTCTAAAAATAAATGTTTTTTTTTTTTAATTCTTCTTCATTTTCATTCAGATAAAGTAAACAACCAATTTAATGAGCTTCTATTTAATACAATGGCTGCTAAAGGATGAGTCAATCTGTAAGAGAATCCTGAACTATTAGTTGCAAGCTTGGCCATAGCTAGGCGGTTGGCCTTAGTCAAGCCGCCAGCCACGGCGGCGCAATTGATTATAGAAGTCTTTTGTTGACGCAGGTGATTGGATCGGAGCGTATGCATGGCCTACATTCTTATCAATTTCACTGAAGGGCTAACATTTAATTCGCTGTTATTTTATTTTTGTTTTTTTTTTTAAATTTTAATTAAAAAGTCCAATTGTTGGCCTAATTTTCATTAAAAAAAAAAAAACAAAAATTGGAATTTGTAGCTGGATGTAACAAAAATATTGGGTTTTTTTTAATNCACAAAATATTAAATTTCATTAAATAAAAATGTATAAAAAGTCAATTTAATGTGCATAAAAGTCAGTTGAATTGATTTAAATGATCATTAAATGTTGACGTGCAAATTAGGAAGTGACTAGAAATGAGACGTGGGAATATTTATCGTATAAATTGTCTTTTATAGGACACTTCCGATAATTAATATTTATAATTAACAGTCTGTAATTAGTTTGATCTAAAAATTACTGAATTTTAAAAAATATTTAAGATAATTTTTTCCGCATATTTTTTAGTTGTAATTCATGGGCTTGGGTGTCCAGTCGTTTGTCATTTCAAAATTAAATAATAATAATAATAGTAATAATAATGTACTATTTGGGTGATAAAATATTTTTTAAAAAATGGCGCTCGTCAAATAATAGAGCATCAATCGCATATGGGTTGGAATTGAAAATAATTTAAGCATTTGAATATTTAATTAATTTAGGCTGGGAGAAGACAAAAGAAGTGCCACTGTAATATTTGTCTTCTTGTTCAAGAATTAAATAATTAGGGAAACGGATATATCTTAGGATAAAGGGAAGATAATGGTTCAAAAAATGGTTAAGATGTCCCATTAATCACTCCAAAAAATTAATCAATCAAGGGACCATATGGGTTCCTATATTTGTTGGTTCTATAAATATGTTTGCAACCATCCATATTTAAAATTAAAAAAAAAATGTAACGAAAATATAATTCGAATATAAATAAAAAATGGATGAAATATGATATGTTCTTATATTTTTTTCCTACTCAAACCAAGAATTATTCTCACGATTAATATTTACTTTCATTTGTCTAATGATATACAAATTAAAATTTAATATGTTAACCACTTTCGATTCTAATCTGCATGGCATATTTTTTTAATGCATGAACAAACACATTTCACCATAAATTATTGAATACCAAAAGTCATATCAATTATAGAGAGTTGAGGATATATCATGAATACAAAACTATCAATAATTTTTTTAGATATAAATTATAAATAATTCCAACTATATTAGTTGAGGTGATGACAAAACGATTTATATTTTTTTAACAAGTGCTTGTATTTATTTACGTGGTATATATGTAACGTAAATCTAAGAAAAATTATTTGTTACATGTCAATTATAATTTCGAACCCATTGCATCAAATTGAGGTGGCAAATGTATTTAGAACAAGGATTAAAAAAAGGCATTAAGTCGAACACGAGCTATATTCGTAGTTTATATGTTAATTGGGTCGAGTTGGGAAGGAGGGTGGTGTGACGGTTCTCCAATTCAACCTTTGGAAGGAGGGCACCCACCTAGTCACCTACACTACACAATAAGGCTTAACTTGGATGCTAAGGTTTTGTTATGCCCTTTGTAACTCAACGCTCACTTTACCCCAAAACCGAATCTCTATCTTTCCCTTTCATCCCTTTGAATATTCGTCTCATTACGTGTTCCAATTTTTCTCTTACACTTCCCCTACCAAACGCTTCCAAGAGTGCACCCTAACGCTACACTCCATGTCCATAGGCGGCCGTATTAATCTTCTTCTTCTTTGGCCCGAATTTTTATCCAACTGGCTAATTGACCGCCCCTCCCTACAGCCCATCCCCTCCTATATATTCCTACTGCTCCCTCATTAATGCCGCTCATCCCCTTCCCCTTCCCCTTCAACTTTTATTAGTTTCCTCAAATGGGTCGCTTCAACCTCCTCATTGCACTCTCTCTTCTTTCTTTGTTCGTCTTCCCTTCTCCAACCCTCGCCCAACTCCGAAAAAACTTCTACGCCAATATCTGCCCCAATGTCGAGAACATTGTCCGCTCCCAAGTTACCAAGAAATTTCAACAGACTTTCGTCACTGTTCCCGCCACTCTCCGCCTCTTCTTCCATGATTGCTTTGTTCAGGTCATTCCTGTTCTGTTCAATTCAACCCTGGAGGTTACAGAGTCCTGTAATTTTGTTTCAATGTCTATGTTTTTTTTTTGTTGGATTTTTAGGGATGTGATGCCTCTGTGATTATTGCTTCCACTCCATCCAACAAGGCTGAGAAGGATCATCCCGACAACCTCTCGCTTGCCGGAGATGGATTTGACACCGTCATTAAGGCTAAAGCCGCCCTGGATGCCATCCCTCAATGTCGAAACAGAGTCTCCTGTGCCGATATTCTTGCTTTGGCCACTCGTGACGTCATCGCATTGGTTAATATAAACTCATACTCACACATTACTAATGCTGTTTAAAGATACAATAAATTCAAAATCTCACGGTCTGTCTCCTAATTCCAGTCCGGCGGACCGTCGTACGCGGTGGAACTGGGAAGGTTAGACGGCCTGGTTTCTAGAGCCTCCGACGTGAACGGGAGACTGCCAGCACCGACCTTTAATCTCAATCAGCTCAATTCTCTGTTTGCTAAGAATGGGCTGACACAAGAGGACATGATCGCTCTCTCAGGTATCCCCTCACGCTCCAATAAAATTTCGACACGTGGGTATTAGCGTAATTATTATTTCTCACATGCAACTGAAACTGTTTGTTGGTGGTGTATGATGTGGCAGCGGCACACACCGTCGGATTCTCACACTGCGGGAAGTTCTCGAACCGAATTTACAGCTTTGCCCCTGGAAAGCCAGTGGACCCTTCATTAAACAGAACATATGCAAACCAGCTACAACAGATGTGCCCGAAGAGTGTGGACCCCAGAGTGGCGATTAACATGGACCCAATCACGCCCAGAGCATTTGACAACATATACTTCAAAAATCTGCAGCAGGGAATGGGCCTATTCACCTCGGACCAGGTTTTGTTCACCGACTCCAGGTCCAGGCCCACAGTGAATTCCTGGGCCAGCAACTCCCAGGCCTTTAATAAAGCCTTTGTTGCAGCCATGACCAAGTTGGGCCGGGTCGGCGTAAAGACCGGTAGAAACGGTAACATCCGGCGTGATTGCGGAGCCTTCAATTAATCCATCCCTACTTCTATTCTAGTTTGCGTGTGTATAGAGGGCACGACCCGACGATTCGATTGGGTCGGCATTCCGTTGAAGGGAACCAGTTTTAATAAAGAATTTAAATTTTAATTCCTCCACCTTATTTATTAGAATTTCAAGTTTGAATGTAACACAATCTTTTATTTTATTTTATGAAAAAGAAAAATAAAGTTAGTATTAATAGACAATCATTAATTCATAATTAAACAACCCCTTTAGTTTTAACAATATAGCTTTTTGGTCAAAATTATGAGATTATACAATTTATCTGTACTAAGAATGGATAGTTTTGTTAAAAAATTTGGTTGGTTTGTTGGAATTTGTATTTAATGCTTTATAGACTTTAAAATAAAGTATATAATTGTATATCTAATAGAATATTGACACATTCCACGTTTTGAATGATATAAAATATAAAATGTAATGTTTGAATACATACAAATAAAAGATATATTTGAATTACTGAATAGATTCCAATATTAAGGTCAGCGCCACAGGCTATGACATTTGGGTGTATAGAAAGAATGGGCCTGGTTCTGTAAAATGTGGCCCAGATGGATCCAAACCCCGAAAGAGAAAACTGAATGAAAATTGTAACATACAAAGTTTGTTTGTTATATATATATATATATATATATATATGATTTGGATTTGCATGAAAAATGGATGTAATGCGGAAGTTCATAGAAGACGGTCGCATGTGATAAATAATCCAAGTTTTTCTTAGTTGTTACACAGTGCAAAATGCCGGAAAGCAAACAGCAAAAAATGAAGAAAAAAAAAAGGGTGAGTCCATAATCTGTACTGCCAAATGTCGGAGGAAAGAGTGTCAAATCTTTATTGCAATATGACATCAAACCCTCTGCCTCCTCTGCTTCACAACTATGGTCGCCCTTTTTTCCTGGATCTACAAACCCTAAACCCTAAACCCTAATACCCTAATCCTAATCTTAAAGCAGTCAACAAATGGATGATCGGAGTAGTCTAGTCAATCTGTTTCAACGAATTAATTTGGTTAGCAAGGTACCCAAGCGGTGGCGAATACGACGTCGTGTCCTTTCCATGTCAGCACCAGGTGGTCGTCTTCCTTCTTCAACCCCCATCCCGCCGCATGCTCGTCCAGCATCGTCTTCACCTCCGAAACCGCCTCGTCTCCGAAGGGAGCACCGCGGAATTTGGCGTTGCGCATCCGCTGAACCCACCGCCCCTTGGGCTCCAATCTTTCAACTCGCTGGATGCCTTCGTGGGCGATTACATTCTCGATCTTCCAACAAATGTCGGCCTCGTACCATTCCCTCTGCTTGCTGCTCCTAGGAAGAAACGAATCCATGGAGTCGTAAGGAATCCACAGGTAATTGAATGCGGATCTCAATCGGCTAACTAATTCGGTGGACGTGAAGTCCGCATCTTCCTCTACTAGAATCACAATCGTTGGATCTAAGCTACGGATTGTTTTGAGAAACATGGATCGGACTGAAGACGACATGTCGAAACTGGGAGAGGGGTTTGGGTTTAGTGTTTCTTCGGGGATGTAATGGAGCAGCATGTGGCAATTAAAAACCAGCGCTCCGTTATTTTCGGGTCCGTAAATTAAATGTTGCACTCGGATTTGTTCGATTAAATTGGCAAAACCGTCTGTATGGCAAGAGGGGACCACTCTGAATTCCATACTCACGTTTCTAGACCTAGCAAAGTTCACCAATTTCGCACCTAATTCGTCGTACGACAGCTCCAGCATCGGCGGCGCGTCTTTAACGGCAGCGGCAGCGACGGTTGTGAGTTTGAGTAGAGGGGGGACCTCGAAACGAGTAGCAATGGCGTCTATAAGAGTGGGGATTTGCATGCAATGCATCAGGCTGAAATCAACGACGTGGACGGCGGAGTAACCGTCGATGGCGTCGAGAATGGCGGCATTGGCAGCGGTGAAGCCAAAGCGGTGCCAGGGGGTTAAGTCGACAAAGGCGGCGAGGTCCATGAGGGAGAAGGTGTGTGTGGTGAGAGAGGAGGAGAAGGCAGAGGTGGTGATGGAGGCGAGAATCTTGCAGTTGCCAGTGTTGGCAGCGCGTGTGACAAGAGCGCGTAGGAAGGCGGAAGTGAGGCGTTGGTTGGAGTCGCCATCGGGAGGGGCAATGTTGTTAAGAACCCAAAGGATTTGTTGGGCGAGAGTGGCGTCGTTGGATTCGATGGCGTTGGCGCAGTGGACCAACAACTGTTCCATGCAATTGGCGTCACCGAAGCAAGTCCCCAAAGCCTTGGAAGAACAAGGGAACAACAATCCAGGCCATGGGCGCCTCCGAAGCTGCTGCCCCGACGTGGTCGTAATTTGGGTTTTATTACTCATAGAGATGTCCGGAAATGAGTTAAGAATGGTGTGGTGGAAGCGTGGGGTATGTGCCTGGATTGCATCATGGAGAGAAGAAAGAAAAGGAAGATATAGCCAAAAAGGAAAGGAAAAAGGGGGGAATTCAGAGACAGAGAGAAGGGAAAAGGACACGACCAGAGGAGGAGGAGGAGGAGGAGGAGGAGGGGGAGGAGGAGGGGAGGGGACCTCGGGCAAAGGGAAATTAACCGAAAGCAAAGAGGAATGAATACAAAATTAGCATAACCCAACACAACACTCAAACTTGGAAGTCAAAAAGAAGAGAAGGAAGGACAAAAAGGGGGTGTGGTCTGAAATTCTAATCTTGTAGCTCATCATCATATCATATCTCCTTTTCGAAAACTGGGGAAAATGAAAGGCAGCAGCGAGCGTAGCAGCCAGCCAGCCAGCCAGCCGGCCAGGGAGTTTGTCCTTAACCACGACTTGGGATTTTGTCATTTATTGCGCACAACATGCTCTGCTTTCTTCCCTTTCCTTCACAACTCACTCACGGGCCATCCATGCCATGCCATGCCATGCCATGCCATCCATCATAATAATGACTCACTCACATCATCACCAAATCATTTTTATCCACTTTCTCTTTCTATGTCATTAATTCATTCATGTTATGTTTATGTATGTAAGTTCCATTTGAAGGGAAGGGAGTAGTGGAAACTGATTGCACCCTTCTCAAGGCGGTACATGCTTTTTCATGTTATACCTCTTTCAATCTGCATCCTTTTTTCTGTGTGTGTGTGTCTATAAAGCTGGTGGGTGGGTACGTTTTGAAGATCTTATCCCAGGGACCATTTTTGGATATTCAGAGGAAATTTTAGAACGTGACATGTAGTTAAAAGGAATAAATGTTGGCAGCATCTACCAGGTGAGTACTCCATAAAACTCTTCAATGGAGGAACACTGCAAAGCAAAGCAAAGCAAAGCATGCAAGACGGAGAGCAAACACAGGATTATATTCTTACGGAGATTGGTGAAGCTTTTTTATAAAAAGAAATTGAATTTTAGTTTTGGAGAATTTTGAGGAGGATTCCCCAGGTGACTACAGGACATACGTGTTCGAGCAAAACCCCCCACCGCAAAATTCCAATTTTTTATTTTTTTAAGGGAAGAAAAACTGGGGATTTCTGAGAAAAAGGGAATTCTGAAACATGCATTTCATTCGTTCTCTCCTCTATCAAAACGACAGCGCCAAAAACAGACACGTAAGCATCCACGCCATGTGCTTTATTATTCTAAACTAATAATTTTTATTATTAATATATAAACTGTTATCTTTTAAGCACGGCCAACAAGACGTTATTATCTTTCTTTATTCCCTCTCTTATCTTTTAACAAAACCCACAACACATGCCGACGCTTCTTTGTTTTGTTCGTTCCTCTGTAAACAATCAATATAACCATTAAAAAATAAAATAAAAAAAATTATTTGTCCACTACTAAGAATTGAGTTTGCAATATTAAACCGTTTGGTGAAACATTCCATTTAATATTAGGATTCTACCATATTTACTATATTTATATATGGTAGGTTTGAGTGTTTGATATATATATATATATAATTTGGAGAGCACCCATTTGAATTATTTGGTGAAATATTGATAGAAAAGTGTGTTGATAATTGAGAAGGAAGTGAAGTAAATTTAAAATAAAAGATGAAGACCTAATCCGATGTCCATATGTGTGAGTTGGAATAGACAAATAATTGGTTTAACCATCATGGGTCAATTTCTCTTAATTAATATGAAATTTTGTGACACAAAGAAGTTGACATCTTTCAAGGCATTCCCCATTTCGCGCAGCCTTAAAAATAATAATAATAATAATTTTTTCATTATCTTGTTGGCTTTCTTGTCTTCTTCTTGTCGACTTTGAATCATCGCCACAATTAGAATAAAATCAAGAGATTGTTACTTTTTGTCTCCTTCTGTCAACCAATTCCTTTGGAATTAGTAACATAGATGGGACGGACGGAGGAAGTTATATGTATGTGTGTGTATAGAAAATTGTTAGTGTGGGACCCACGAAGACAAATTTGGGCCTCCACGCACTTCAAATAAAAAAAAAGATGGTCCATTTAGGCCCAATTGGTGGCCCCCGGTTGGACCCAAGAGGCACCGGTCAGTTATCCTTTCACTGCAAAGAGCGGGAGGTTATCGCTGCTCTGTGAGGCCAGCCTGGCGCGTTCCCCTACGCTTTAGAGACCCGTACGAGATGGGCCTTCGCCCAACCCATACGGCCCAACTCTTTGCTTGAAATGGACTGGTCCAGTTACTAGCCACATATAGATCCGGACCAACCAATTAGGGCTCATGTTCCATCTTCCATTATGCCCTCACTCGAGTTACAAGCTTACGCAACCAAGCTCGGCGATGGTCACGTTGTATAAGAAAGAATTAATAGTGCAAATTGAGGGTAAAAATTAGCAATGTGGGACTCCGTAACAAAGTACGTATTGAGAATTTTTAAAAGATGAAGGGTCAAATCCAGAATTATTCAAAAGATTAAGGACTAGTGGGAATATTTTAATTTGATCGAGTTAATTGCTTTAAGTTTACTCCCGATAAAGTCTCTGTCATTTGATTCTTCTAGATTTTACTATAGTTTTCCTTTTCCCAGATTTGCTTTTCTTCTGAACATCCAATAGAAAAAAGAAGAAGAAGGAATAGGAATAATTATATATATG
The DNA here is from genome assembly GCF_002738345.1 of Cucurbita maxima. Classification (NCBI taxonomy): domain Eukaryota; kingdom Viridiplantae; phylum Streptophyta; class Magnoliopsida; order Cucurbitales; family Cucurbitaceae; genus Cucurbita; species Cucurbita maxima. The sequence continues at coordinate 2,741,317 of NW_019272020.1, forward strand.
AGATGAGGTGGTGCAGGTGGAAACAAGATGGACCAAATTAGACCGAATTGTTGACATGTTAACCACAACCGAATAAACAAAACAAAAAAAGAAAGAAATAGAAATAGAAATAGAAATAGAAATAGAAATAGAAATAGAATAATATGCGTATGAATAAATAAATAGCAAGAGGGAAGGAAGGAATGAATGAATTTGGCTTTAAAATGGCATGAAAGGGCAGATGTCTATTGCAGAAAGCCGCAAAGAAAGAAACACCCCCTGGCGTGAAGGCCACAATCATCCATTTGCCGCCCGCCCCTTCAACTCCAGCAAGAGTGAACTCAACCTTCTCTTCTTTCACTAATTTTATCAAACACCTTGTGGGCCTTCTCTTTCTTTTCTCCTCTTCCCTTCTTCCCCTCTCTACATCTCAATTCCATTAAGAATCCCAAACCCAAGTTCGTTGTGAATATCTGTCCCCTGTCCTTGTTCTTCATTGCCATCCACTTGGGCGTCTGTAAGGAGTGGCCCAATTTCAATTTCACTGCCTCCCAATTATCCTTCCCTAATAATAATATTATCTACATCGTAAAACCTAATATTATCATCTCACACTCATGCCTTATCTAATAATTCTATATCATTTATTATATTATTATATGTCACACAAGCCAATACAACCATAGCCCTAATGTGTGAAACAGAAAGAAGATTCTATACCTTATTTTAAATCTTCTCTATCTCCTTACCTAAGATTTTGAATATATAAATATGGTCTGCATATTGCATGGAAGATGATGCCACTGAAATCCACGTAATCCAAATTCCATTCCATCTTCAATAAAAGAAAATAAATGACAAATCTAATCTTACTTCATTAATTAATTCGAAATGAATGATGTTTAAGAAGCCATTTTGTTTAAAAAATATAAATATTACGAAGGAAATAGAGAGATTAATAAGATTGTTAAATTGAGAAATTGAAGATAAGGATAATTAAGGTAGGATTGCTGTTTTGGCATCCAGGTGTCCTAATGGAATTAAGTATTTTGAACAAATTTAAATAAATAAATAAATAAATAAATACATAAAATGTGGGGCTGGAGTTGGAGATGGACATGGACATGGCTGCGTCGCTGCACCAGGAAGCTTGGAGTTTGTCGTCATTGTCCAAATTCAGTGGGAGAGGCTAAAGCCACCGTCACAGACCAATCACCGCACAGGCTCGCAACTCAAAATATCTTTGCCAATTAAAAATAATAACAAATAATTAAACACCACAGCCGGTGGTGATATCCGCGTCACATCTTTCCCACTTCCGAATAATTTTGCAGCCCACCCATTTCTTTTTCTTCCCATCTCTTCTCTTATCCTTTTTTTTTATTATTTTTTTTTTCTTTTCCACGTCATTTCTATTTTTTTGGATGCTTCTTGTTCCTTTTATTTAATTCGTTGGATTCAATGCAAATTTGTAAGCGTCCTTTAACATATCCTTTCCTTTGGTTTTTAATAGTCAAATGAAGGTAGGAATTTGATGCCAAAGCCAATTGATTAGATTGTTTATCTTAATAGTTATGGGGGGAGTGGATGGTGAGGTGGCGAGGGGTCCACAGTGTATGAGGAAAGGAAAGAATGTCTGGTGGGGCCCAGTGCAACAAAAAAAAAAAAAAAAAAAAATGCGGCGACTCCCCACTAGCTTGACTTTAGCTTGCCCTTCACTCGCTCGCTCGCACCATTCAGTCCCTTACGTCTCTTTGCGTTCTCCAAAAGCCGCTTCTCTCTCTCCTCATCATTCCTTCTTTCCTGCCAAAGCTTTTGGAGCTCCTCCTCTCTCCTACCAACCACTGTGGATAACCCTCCATTTTTTCCTCTCCATTTACCATTTTAATAATAATATTTATTATTTTCCCATTTCCCCACGCGCCTGCTCCTATGACGACGTAACTACGGGTTATCTTTGAAGTAATAATCTAATATCCTCAAATGTAGTACGACATGTCGTTCCGTTGGGGTGCTGCCCCAACTGACCTATATATGAATTAAGTACATCATCATTTGTTGTGATTTCGAGGGAGAGGGAGAAGGTATCACAAACAATATGTTTTAAATTCCAAAATGGATTTAATTTTATTTAATTTTTTATTCAGTCACGCAGTCACCACACCTAAATTACAAAAAAACCAAAGAAAGAAAGAAAGAAAACGGGACAACCACCGACAGACGCTCATTTCTCACTTCTCTGCCTCGACAGAGGAGTGAAATCCTGTACCGGTGGGATGGATGTTACAATTACGATCAACAAAACTCGCCGGAATCTTCACTTTCACGGCTGAACCTCCCTTACTTCCCTTCCGGTTATCTTTCTTAAGTAAAACCCACAAAAATTTTCGCCTAATATGGCCTGTCTTTGCGGCTGTGAACCTCTGATTCACAGCACCACATGAAGCCAAACGTGTGTAACAAAAATTTGGTCCTTAGACGAACAAATTAAGAAGCTTCCGTTGGGCGGTTCCTTCTTCTGGATAGTAGTGATGGTGATCCCCCAGGCCACTCTCGAAGCACGTAGTGGTCTCGGATTCCTCAGAATTCATTGACGGTGTAGCGGCGCGCGGGGTTGATTTGGATACAAAAGTAGGAGTCAACCGGAGATTTAGGTCGTTCAGTTGGTTCTTGGTGGATGATTCCTCGGATCGCTTGCGTTTCGGAGAGAGCCTGGATCGGGAGTTGGAGAATCGTGAATTGGGATAAGAATCTCGTAGCTTCCACATGTCGGTACAGGCGACTTCAGCCTCGGAAGTGTCGTCGGAGGAAAGATTGGGAGAACCAGCGGCGAGGAAATCGTTGATCGGCCGCAACGTGCCGCCTCGTAAGACGGTGTCAACGGCGGCTTGACAAACATGCCAGTTGCCAGTCCATAGAAGGCCAACGGCGCCGTTGACGGGATTAACAGTGCGTCCACAGGCTTCGAACAACAAAGACTGAAACAAAGCTGAAAAAGAAAGGGAATAGAAAACATCAGAAAAATGAAAATAGAAAAGATAGAAAATGAGAAGGAAAAAGAGGGAAGAAAAGGGAACATACAAGGTCGCTGAGATTCGGGGACAGCGGAGATGAAGGACATAAGGCCGGCGCGGCCGAAGAACTTGGCGACGAAGACAGTGGCGTGGCCTTGGGCCTCGGAGGTCTCAATCCACTGCAAGCAAGGGCGAAGAATACAGGACTCGCTGCAGCCCTTTCGAAGAACGCGGCAACCGTTGCAACTCATGCTTGGTACGACGACGGTAAAATGGAGGAAATGGTGAGTGGCATGGAAATCAGGGATGAGAAAGGTGGGTGCGAGCAATCGGGGGAAATCGGAAAGAGGGGGTATATATAAGAGGGAAAGGGGGGCGTGGGGAGGATAACTAACTGTGGTTAAGGTTGGGTTAGTTTGAGGGTGAGGTGAAGATGCACGCAACGGGAGAGCGCGTGGTCATACTAAAACACTTTTCATTCTTTTGGGATGAGATTCCAAAGACTTGGGTGCTAGCGGCTCCGTGTCTCCGCGGATGGCCGCTCCTCCACCGTTGGATTTCCCCCTTTTGTCTTTTTGTGGATAATTTGCCTTGCTTCCTTTGTCCATGCCTCTGCTCCTCTCTCATGCTTGCGTGGACAAACAATAAAATATCTTTTATTTATTTATTTTATTAATTTTCTTATATATTTAAAATATGTGTAATTAATATGCTCTCTCCAATCCTCCATATTATGCCTTTTACTATTTGATATGTTTTTTAATTTTAAAATAAATTTGGTTCCTTAATTTCAGGAAAGTTAAAAACTCTATATGGATATCTTTCAAGCTATAAAAACTAAATTTATAAAACCGTAAAAATTAAAATTGAAACTTTAAAAAATGAGTCTTTAAATAGTCATGAAATTTTAATACTCTAAAAGAAGAAAAATTATTAAACAAAGACAACAAGAATATGAATGACTACCTCTTAATAACCATTGAACTTGGATTAAAAAAATTGTACGATCTCCTCAAATAATTTATTCCTTCTTCAATACGACTCTACGAAATTTTCGGACAAGTGGGCAGATACTTGAAAAAAACATGACTCATTTTTTCCTCTTACCTAAGTTGTTGAAGAAAATGGAAAAAGGAAAAAGGAAAAAGGATAGGATAAAAGGAGTTTAAAAGAAAGATTCCAACCAATAAAGACTTTAACTTTTATTGTGGGTGACAACTCTAATGGACCAAGAGTCCTATTTATATAGGTTACAGGTTCTAGAGTCAAGAGTAATATTCTAATTTTTTTAGAATAAAGTAATTTTAAATTTACCTATGTAAATAATCAACTAAAATCTACTAAATCCTCATAAACAAACTTAAAACTATTATCAGCAAAAAATAATATCCTGTCGAACAATTTCACCCACATTTTGTCATGATTTTAATTCTTCATGTGCTCGATGAAGGGCTTCAAACAATGGCAGGAAAATCCGTTAGCAAAACTTGAAGAGACTATGAATTAGCAAAGACCAAATATAAACGGGTTCCACAGTTCTTTGTATTTTCAGTCGAGCAATGTTGGCAAAGTAGTGCTCATCCCATGAGCCTGGTCGAAGGTGGGTTGGGGAAGATATTACAAGAATGGCAATAAAGAGGAACATGTGATATCTCACATCGGTTGGAGAAGGGAACTAAGCATTCTTTACAGGAGTGTGGAAACCTTTCCTTAACAGACGCATTTTAACAAACTTGTCCATAGAAGACTATCTGTTAGCAGTAAGCTTGGGCGGTTAAAGAGCAACTCATCCTCTAAGAACCAGATCGGCATAGGAGGTGATGAGGGACCCTATGGATCCGTAGGAAGGGAAATTCCAGCTTCCAATGTAGCAGCCAATGAGTTGGCTAGATAAGCTTGTTCTCAAATTATGAGTTGGCTAGATAAGCATGTTCACAAATTATAAGCCAAACTTGGGATTGTTGTTTTCTATTTTCGACCAAGGTGGCAGCTTCCACCCCCATTGGTTGTCATTTTGTTCTGTCCTTTTCTTACTGAAAGTTATCACAAACAAGACTTTAAGCCTAACTCTTTCACCCACCCAAGTCTTTGACTAAGACAAGACGATCTTCCTACCAAGATGCCTCTTTAGTTATTTCTCAATTGAGTGAAGTAGTTGAATTGCATTTCTCACCTCTTGCTTAGCTCTGTAATGCAATTCATTAGCTCACGGAATTATGCTTAATAATCTCGACCTGCCATCACTTCCTTTAGGACTATTTGTATTAGTATGTTGTACCATACTTGATCAATAAACAATTAAATATAATTTGGGCAGAAAAGTAAAAGGAAGTAGAAAAAAATGAATATGCAATGGAACAGAAGTCATTGCAAGAATCATAATGTCATGTTTAAAAAATGTATTAAAAACAAAATCTGAAAATTATTATTTTCTAATTAACCCTTTTATGTTACAAAAAGTCGTTTTCACGTAGAATATTCCACATCTTTACTAATAGACAGACACGGTATAATAGATAAAAACAGAGAGACGCAAGCCGAGAATGGTCCACGTCGTACCAAGGAAAAGATAATGATCAATCGATGTGGTCTCATTCTGAGATTCAAAAGCTCCAATACCTTGTAATTCAACTGCCTAAAGAAGAACGAGGAGGAAGAAGGATATGGGTGATTATGGTCCAAGGCTAGTGGTGTCTGTAGATGTGAAGAAGAACCCATGGCAACAGAAACTTCCACTTCACAACCGGTGGCACCCGGAGATACCGCCGGTGGCGGAGGTCAAGGTGGATGAGCTCTTCAAAGTCGAAATGGTGGATTTTAGCGGCGGAGCAATCACCAAAGACTACTCTGCTGAGGACGTTAAACATGCTGACAACTCCTCTGTAAGTCCTCTCTCTTACACATACACATCTTTGGCTCGTCCCTGAGTTTTGTATTGGAAAAATTCACACCAGACCCAGTTTACGGAACAAAATAAAGGAGCGATATTTTCAACTTGGCCTTCGGTTTGGAAATTGCGTCCTTAATGGGCAAGAAAGACAAATTAGTTTCTTTGTCCTTCATCTTATCTTCTTATCTTTTTGTGTACTTTTCAACGGTTGCTACTTCGATTAGAGGAGACTGGGGAATAAAAGAACCTAGCAGAACAAACTCAGTTTCCTAAGTTTCTGTGTACTTGTAGTCATAATTCATGGCTCCTTCTACTCCAAGACTAGTTGTTCCGATAGACTTAAAAAAAAAGGCATGGGATCAAAGTTTACCTCTTCACAACCGGTGGCACCCACTTATAACGCCAGTTGCTGAGGTTCACACGGATGAGGTCTTTAGGGTTGAGATGGTGGACTGGACTGGAGGAGTTATTGGAGATAACCACTCTGCCACTGATGTCCAGTTTCTTGACCTTTCAATTGTAAGTATAAATAAATACTAACCTTATCCAAAATTTCACGAACTGTTGCTCTTTTGAGCCTTTAAACAGCCTAGCCTGACATTTGGTAAAGCTTTTAGAATCTGATGCTTGAATTAACAGTAAGCTCCAAAGAAGAGAGATTTGAGTGTTAATAATTGGCTGTTATGTTTTTCACTAATGTGTAGACTCATTATCTGAGTGGCCCAATTAGAGTTGTGGACAAGGATGGGGTTCCGGCCATGCCAGGGGATCTTCTTGTAGTTGAGATCTGCAACTTAGGCCCTCTCCCAGGAGATGAATGGGGCTATACTGCAACATTTGACAGAGAAAATGGAGGTGGTTTTCTTACTGACCATTTTCCTTGTGCAACCAAAGCTATTTGGTATTTTGAAGGAATATACGCATACTCTCCTCAAATCCCAGGTAAACGTTCCAATCTGAAACAAAGCTTTCAATAGGAATTGGTAGCATAGGTACCTTAAACCATATACGCCTTCCAGGGGTTCGATTCCCAGGTCTAACTCATCCTGGAGTTATAGGAACTGCACCATCTGCAGAACTTCTGAACATTTGGAATGAAAGGGAAAGTCACGTTCAAGAAAATGGCCTTCAGACTTTAAAGCTTTGTGAGGTTTTGCATTCACGGCCATTGGCCAACCTACCATCAGCAAAAGGTTGCGTTCTTGGAAAGGTAAGAGAGTGAAGTTCCATCATTCATCGATTCTAAAACGAGTAATTCCAAATTCTACAAGAAAAATAATGGGCATACTGATTTTTCCCCTATTCCAACATCCCTTGCTCCATTGCTTCAAACTAGATCAAAGAAGGCACAGAAGAATGGGAAAGAATTGCCAATGAGGCTGCAAGAACAATTCCAGGAAGAGAAAATGGTGGAAACTGTGACATCAAAAACCTCAGCAGAGGTTCAAAAGTCTACCTTCCAGTATTTGTGGAAGGGGCAAACTTGAGCTCAGGTGACATGCACTTCTCTCAGGGGGATGGTGAAGTCTCATTCTGTGGAGCAATTGAAATGAGCGGTTTTCTAGAGCTTAAGTAAATTTCTCAGCATGGCTTCTCAATCTCTTAAGATCTTTAGTAGCAGAATTTTAAAAACAAAGAATCAGTCGGTCCATACAGACATTTATAAATATTAGTTGTTATCTTCTCCTTCAGGTGTGATATTATAAGGGGCGGAATGAAAGAGTACCTCACACCCATGGGGCCGACTCCTCTGCACGTGAACCCAATCTTTGAGATAGGTCCAGTTGAACCAAGATTCTCAGAGTGGCTAGTCTTTGAAGGCATCAGCGTTGATGAAAGTGGGAGGCAACATTTTCTTGACGCGAGTGTAGCTTACAAGCGCGCTGTTCTCAACGCCATCGACTACCTCCACAAATTTGGGTACTCAAAGGAACAGGTCCAATAACATTCTTCGGTTCCCTTCGACAAAATATATTGCCATTGCGAGTTCTCCAGTTCCAGACCTCACACGAACAATATCACAAACACCTGATATGCACATAAAAACTAAAAACCAATTGCAGTGCAATACTATTATTGAATTGAATATAATAAGATGTGTGAATTCAGGCTTACCTGCTGCTGTCGTGCTGCCCATGCGAAGGAAGAATCTCCGGGATTGTGGATGCGCCTAATGCTATGGCTACCCTCGCAATCCCCACCGCCATTTTCGACCAGGTACCTTCCTTCAACTGGATCGATCCATTCACCCGCTCTACTAATTGTTAATCCACTCTAACTTGGACCAACACTCCCCAGCCCAAACCGAGGTACTTAAAAAACATTTGGTTTCTTTTTTTCTTGGAAAAAATTACATTTTAACAACCCACTATTTCATAAACATTTAAATTTTATTATTTTAAAAAAACAATACCAAAAGTTAAGATTAGAAACAATTGAATATTGCATGAGAATATTGAAACGTACATATGGGTAAAAAAAAAAAAAAAAAAAAAACACAAGAAGGCACNAAAAAAAAAAAAAAAAAAAAAGCACACAAGAAGGCACAAGGGTCGAGTCCTAAAAACGTTTTAAAACGTCGACAATATCTTAAGTTAATTAACAAGCTTTTTTCTATCACATAAATTCGTAGATTATTCGTTTTAAATTGAGAGAAAATCAATATTATCTCAGATCAAATGCATAAATTTCTATAAAATAATAAAAAAAAAAATTGTTGGATATGAATGTATAACAAAATTTGTGAATGAGCAGGACATTCGCCCAAAGGCGAGCAAAGTTCCAGTTGGACCTCGTGTACTAAAAAGGCCAGACGTCCTGAAATGCAGCTATGATGGGAATTTGCCCATCACCAAGAACCCCAGCGCCACATCTTAAAACATGGTGGATCCTTTCAGCTTCTTCTTGGTCTGAATAAACCATTACTGTTATATTAAATTATTCATCGTTTTGACTGTCTGTAATAGTACTGACGTAATAGATATACGAAGTCTTTAACTTTTATATTCTGTCCTTTGCTACTAAACTTCAGGGTTCCTAAAATAGACGCCAACTATCATAGTTCTCGAGAAATTACCCCGAGCTTCTTCTGCCAGAAGGCCATCATATCCAATATTGGATTGGTATCAGTAGTAGATTGAAAGAGTACGATGGTGAGGCAGAGATGGGAACTGGATTCCGAATGACCAAAGCCAAAGATCTAACTCCACGCTTAGAACCTGCAAAAACCAAATCGTTCAACTCCATATTTTGAGAAACCAAAGCATCAGCAGATATACTTTCGACGTTCTTTTGAACACAATCAGATGCTAGGATAATGAAGTACATATATGGATCGAAATTTGTCTAGAGATTGTACTTTTGGAATACCTGTTTTCCTGATTTCTGACTGATCAATTCTCTCATTTTCTCAACTGCATATATCGAGCAAGCCCGGAGTTCTACTTCCTCCTCGCTGCCTGAACCAATTTCATTGTTAGCATCAATGATGTTAGCGAGTGTAGAACTATATTTTAGCACCCCAAGCTGTCGAAGTACTGCAGGAACGATGTAGTCAGCCATAATGGTGATTGAACCAATGTCATTGAACTCTCCGTATCCTTTGCCACGGAATGCACCCCAAAGGTCAGCAGCAAGTATTTGAGCTCGTTTGTACAGGAATACCTGGTGGCCTTTGTAGAGAGAGTGGTCTCGAAAGCCTAATGTAAGGAGATGATGAACGTGTCAAACAACCATCTCAAAATATTCTTCTTAACATATGCACCTACGTATAATAATAACATATTTCCTAGAATGATATAAAAGTCGATACCAGGAAAGTGTCGTGTGATAGCAGCAACAAGCTTCACAGCTGATTTCCCACAGGACTCCACTATATTAGAAGCCTTACCCTCGAAGCTTCTCTCTAGTTCGAATCCAACCTAACACATGAAATAGAATGATCTCACGAATATATTTCCTTACAAGGAGAAGTAATTGCAAGTCAGAAGAATATGGTCCATATCAAAAGAGTACACATATACTAGAATCTGCTAATGGAAATTTTTTTTCACCTCATGCAGCAAGCGAACCCGTTCATCCTCCAAAGGAAGTGGTCTAGGCCATTTCAACAGTTCACGCAATTGAGGGCCTGATCGCATACAGCCATCAAATGATAAAATAATCAATGAAATAAGATTATAAGGTTAAGGTGATATCATTTGTCACTTACCAGTGTACTCTTGCAGGCGATCAGCATCAAATGCTGACTTGTCATTTTGAAGAGCAGCCTTCAGTCCAGAGGCCAGGTGATCATAGCTCAAGTCCTTATCTGAGTCCGACAGGAAGAAATTAATTGTTATTGAAGCAAAATATGTCTTTGATGCTAATAATGGGTATAAATTGCCTCTGTAGATTATAATATTGCATTTAAACGAGAATGATATAACCTACTTATATGACCTCCACAAATGTCAAACTGAGATGGACACTGTCTCTCGAGTTGAAATTCTATTTCATCATTAAAATTTGAATCTGTTCAATCATACCTTTGAAATCATTTTGACCTTATTGTTTCTCTATTTATAATGGTTATAAGCTAAAATTGTTTCTCTAGGCATACATCAACACTGGATGATTAACAAGCTTCTCTGGCGTTCTAATTGTGCTAATCGCTCGTTGATCATTGGCTTTGATTTCCAGTGTTATCTAGAATATCTGGAGCGAGTAGAGCATGATATTGAGTTTGGTACAACACGAGACTCCATTCAAAGATTTCTTGTTCATAAGATGTCGAGCCTCTTGCAATCAGGACATTCGACATGCAGGGGCGTTCCATACCGAATTTACAGGCGTAGAGGAAACACTTAATTCCTAACTGATTGATGAAAAATACAACAATAACCAAATAAGACAAATAAAAAAACGAGTGTTGAATTTTACCAGGCCAGAAACAGAAATTCAAGGCGTCCAAGACGAACAAGTACTGGACGGTTAACGGACCATTATCAAAATAGTGAATCCCTTCAAAATCCCAATCAACTTTCGGAATCGACTCTATAGTATCCACCACTTTCTCAATCCCTACAGTATCAAAACAAAAACCAAACAACCGCATTTACCATCGCCATTATCGAAAAGAAAACACAAAATACACACGGCGAAGGACTGAACCTGAAGAGTCGACAAGGACGTGGGAGGAGTGGCTAGCAACCCAAGCAGAGGTTGCCCTAACATCATCCATGGCGGCTGTGTTTGATCCGTAAGAGTGGGGGCTGCAGCTGCTGTTTGCGTAATTTTCTCCCCCTTCCCCGTTTCGAAGATTCCCGCGCCGTGTCGCTTTCAGCGCGCATGGACAAGCACTTTTATCCGCTCAGAACCAGAACCAGTGCCTGAGTCTGCTTTAGGAAGGCCGTTACTTTCGACCACAAAAATCCCCCATTTCTAACTATCTGTCGGCCCGTGGTTCACGTGCGTCCTTATTATCGTTGGGCTTCCACGTTCCTTATAGGGCCTGTAAACATTGGGCCCAGCTCCATTCATTTCATATATGTTCTTCATTAATTTCATATCAAAAACATATTCTTCATTAATTTCGTAATTACATGCTATGTATTCATAATACATCTTAATCGGCAATTTTTTTTTCAAATAAAATGTATTAAAAGGTAAACATTAAGTTAAACTTGATTAAGTCCATGTCAATTAGGAGGTAAAAATGGACATTTTTTCTATATAAAAAGAAGACCCTGATTCTGTGGAATTAATGTTACTGTCAATAGAAATAGGTATACGAGAGATATTTCTTGAACTGAAAAAAAAAAAGAAAAAAAAAAAGGAGAAAGATAAAGAAGAAGGAAAAAAGGGTATTTGAGTCGAAACATCGATGCCGGTACCTTTTTGGTTTCAATCAGCGTTTTGATGGCCATAAGGCCGTTCAATTTCAAAGTTTCTCCCAATCACCATACCCATCTTTCTTCCATTTTCTCTCCTCCTCTCTTATCCGCCTTCTCTCTCCGCCAATCGGCGTCTTCAATCTCCCTCATCTTCCGCCGGATTGCTTCGTCGGCGACCTCTCTATCTCGTTCCCAACAACAACATCCGCCGCCTCAACCGCCGTACAGAACAAAGCCGCGTCTGCGTCCATTATCCCCGCAAGAAACCCTGGCGCAGAAGATCGGGAAGTCGATTCGCCGCCCTGGCGCTCCTTCGAAGGCTAGGGTTTATGCCGACGTTAACGTGATCCGACCTAAGGAGTACTGGGACTATGAGTCGCTCACCGTACAGTGGGGGTAACTTTTTTTTTTTTTTTTTTTTTTCTCTCCTCCGATGTATTTTATTTTATTTTTATATTAGGGATAGCTTTTTGTCCGATTTAGTTTGATTGGCTGAAGGAGCAGGGGTAGAGATGGGCCTGGATTGGTTTGTATTGGAAGACCTTGTATCTTTTAAAGTCCTTGTCGCAATATAAAAGTCTATGGAGACTTGGTTCACTACTCCACAGACGCGTACTTGCATGAGCTTATACGAATATGGTTCCTTTCATTTTGGAGCTTTCTAATCTTGGGATGGGTTATGAATTTCATTTCGTAAAAGAAGTTGTGCATTTGGATGTAACTAATGTTCTTGGCTTCTTTGTTGTCCGTCTCTGGATGATATTATGTTCATTTTACAGGGACCAAGATAATTATGAGGTCGTGAGGAAGGTGGGGAGGGGGAAATACAGTGAGGTGTTCGAGGGTGTTCATTGCACGGACAATGAAAAATGTGTCATTAAGATTCTTAAACCCGTCAAGAAGAAAAAGGTGAGCTTTGTTTTGTCAAGAATATTGCACGGACGGTTTAACATTGTTGTGTAAGAGTTCTTGTAATATAGGCATTTCATTGACAATGGGAACTAATATCATGGGAGACATCGTGTGTTTTCTTCTTTTATAATAGACATCGCAGTTAATCTTAAGCATTTGATCATTAAGTTCTTAGGAAACTGATGGCATTGGTTGATTTTTTGCTTTCGTATTTGTGACTCTTCCTTACTCTTTGCCATACAATTGTTAACTATATTAATGTATAATGTATCCTCCGTCCTTGTCTGTACCCCAAAGGTGCATTTTGGTAGCTTTGCCATTTTCTTTAGTAGAGTTTCATGTTCTGTCATGCAAATTTGGACTGTCCTATATTTTTTAATCATACGTGTTTGGGACGATCAGGGGACCATGGAGGTTCAAGAAAATGAGGGAAAAAAAAAGTACACAATTATTTGGCAACTAAATATGTATATGTATGCATTTAGTAACTAACGAATAAATAAAAAGATACAAAAACCTGTAAAAGTTAAGCCAAAGGGTAAACTGAAACATATAATTGTGTTCAATAAAATTCAAGTGAGTGGCACGCAAAGATGTGGGAATAAAGCATTTTGTTCAAGGGACTGCTGTGGTCGGTGTTCCCAATGTCATAACATTTATACCAACCAAGATGGTATAAAAAAGAGTAAGGCTAAGCTCATGGATTTTTCAAATTTAATTTGATCAAACGTATCCTTGGACTGTCAATATCCTATGGAAAATGTTCTGCTGTTGTGTTTGTGTCGATGCTCCCGATTCAAAGATTTGATACCTTCCTGAAATAACTTTATGTACTTCAATGTCATTTATTTATGGCTTTAGACAATTTCGCTAGTCTTGTTTTAGTCTCTGGATGCAATTGTACGTTCTAGCAAATGACTATCTATTGATTATGATCGCTTCATGTTGAAGAGTATTTGCATGATTCATTTGCTTAGGATGAGATATACAGTACTAAGTTGTGTTAGTGTTCATCATTCCTGTCTATCGATATTTTTGACAAATTGAAGCTTCTTGTCTTTGGGAATATTCATGGATGTCTGATAATCAGATTACAAAACCCACATTTAATGTGCACACGTGCATATTGGTCTTGTTTCACATGTTTTTATTGTTGAAGTTAAATCCTTGAAAGATCTTTGTTGCTAACTGTTCTTCTTTTGTTAATGAACAATTTATCACGTTATATCTTTAGCATCTTTTGAGCGTTTTCAAGTCCTTCATAATTTGCAAAGACATGCTTTTTCCTTTCTATTGATTTGAGGCTATTGTTTTCTCAAGATGTCATATTTCATATTTTGTTTGTTTTATTCGATGCAGATCAAGAGGGAGATAAAAATACTGCAGAATCTTTGTGGAGGGATAAATATTGTGAAGTTGCATGATATTGTTCGAGACCAGCAATCAAAAACCCCAAGTCTTATATTTGAGCACGTTAACAATATTGATTTTAAAGTTCTATATCCAACACTTGCAGACTTTGATATTCGCTACTACATCTATGAACTTCTAAAGGTAAGCATATAGTTTCAGATCTTTGCATGCCAACATGTTGCCAGTGTTGCAGTTGCTATTATAACTATCAACCCTCAACCCTCAACCCCACAATTTTTATTTGACTTTGCTGACTCTATGTGTGTCCATGTTGTTGGAACTGTATGTGTAGGCATTGGACTATTGCCACTCACAAGGAATTATGCATCGAGATGTTAAACCTCATAATGTGATGATTGACCATGAGCAACGTAAACTTCGTCTTATAGATTGGGGCCTTGCTGAGTTTTACCATCCTGAGAAGGAGTATAATGTTCGTGTTGCTTCAAGGTTGTTTGTTTGTTTTATATTTAAATTAATATATTAGGGTTTATTTAGTGGCATTTTTAAATATATTAGGGTTCATAACGATGTTCCCTTCAATATTTTGTTGGGTACATGCAGATATTTCAAAGGTCCAGAACTTCTTGTTGATTTACAAGATTATGACTATTCTTTGGACTTGTGGAGTCTTGGCTGCATGTTTGCCGGCATGGTGAGTAATTGGTTAATCTCCACAATTTTTTACAATACAGTTTTCTGGTCTAATAATATTTGTTGAATTTTTTAATAGAGGTTCTGACATCTTACTATTGTTTATTTGAGTTATATAGGGTTATTTTGTCATTTTAAGCAAGTGGAAGACAAATTGGACTCAGTATGTTACGGAGGTCTTTGTACATAGTAGTATCTTATGGAAGTGGCATGTCTTGCATTTAGTGGTGCCTTCTGCATCAAAGTTATAATGTTGTCTCATTTGAATTTGGCCATCTTTTCATGATATTTGTGCTTATTGGAAATTTCTATTTTCTAACCCCACCTGGATAGAGTGGATATTATTCTACTTCCTGTCAATCTTGAGATGGAAGATGACTTGATTGTTCCATATTCCAATTGTTTAGCTTTCTCTTGAGAAATATTCCACCTTGTCTAGAACTGCTTTATGCTTATAATCATAATTTATGCTGTCAGATTTTTCGTAAGGAGCCATTTTTCTATGGACATGATAATTATGACCAGCTGGTTAAGATTGCTAAGGTATGGAATATTCTTTAATTCAATTCGTATTTTATTCTATTCTTGCCACAAATAGAATTTCTCTGACATGGTTTTGATCCTATCCATATGTACTTTCCAAGTTTCTTATCTATTATAAGCAACTTGATATTTTATTAGATTTTTTCCAGGTTCTTTTATCTTTTATTGAATGAAAGACTTCAGTTTAATTTAATAGTGCACACTGTTTGGGTGTCATTCATCTGGATATAGTTTTTAGTGGATAGAATGAGTTAACGTACTGCCCTTGAGAGGTGAAGCTCTAACTTGATGTTTATGGTCTTTTGCTGGAACAGGTGTTGGGGACAGATGAATTGAACACATATTTGAGTAAATATCGAATAGAATTAGACCCACATCTTTCAGCTCTTGTTGGGAGGTTTGTTCGAGGACTTGACCTTGCATTTTTTTTTACAATGGTCATTGGCCACTTCAACTGCGTTTTTAAGTCATTGCTTACTTTATTTTTAATAAATTTGATTAAGGCATAGTCGTAAACCTTGGACCAAGTTCATTAATGTTGACAATCAGCATTTGGCAGTCCCTGAGGTAAAAGTAACAGACAAATGGTCATGTTATGATTGGGCTTCATGTTTGTTCAAGGATAATTTTTCTGATCATATTTATTATACATTTGAAGGCTGTTGACTTCGTTGATAAATTGTTGCGCTATGATCATCAAGAAAGGCTAACTGCTAAAGAGGCAATGGTTTGTCACTCAACTAAAGTGTTTTATTCTTTCTTTTATCTTGAATGATCTATGTTCATGCAACCTTCCCCCTATTGTATTGAATGCATTATGTGAGCATAGTTTATTGTGATGTTCTAATTGTATGTTGCTATTAATATTGGGTTGAAGATATATTTTGACAAGTTTGAAACTCCTGACTATAATTATCCGAGTTACTTGGCCTTTTTTTTTTCGGTAGGGGGGTCATTGTTTTGGAAAAAATAATGATTTGAAATTAACAGCATTCAAAGCTTGAAATATGTTTGGAAAATGTATCGCTAGAAATTCTAATAGATAGGTTTTTAACATTCTTTTGGCGGAGGCTTACTACAATTTTTGCACCCCACTGATATGGGAGAACTGGGAGATCCTTCCATTCCCATTTACCCTACCCCCGTTGGTGGTCTTAGCATTGCTCCTTTATCCATTTATATAGCTTCCATTTGAACATGTTTCCACATATACAGCGTCATGGATTGTTCTTTAGTAAGATGCATTTGTCATTACGCATTGTCTATATCGGTATTGATGGGTTTCCCATCCTAGAAGTTCAGGAAAGCACTGTAAAGGTCCTTGTTAAATTGATCATGCAACAACTCTATGTCAGGGTCAAATGAGTTTTTAACTGGAAGAGGGAATATTAGGCACTGAGGTATAATAGTTAGTTTCTTTTGGATTTTCATGATCGGTGGTGGTGTTGATGTAAATGCAGGCCCATCCATACTTTTTCCCTATTAGGAATGCAGAAAGCAGCAGAACTCGGAACCACTGAAATCCATTCCAGGTTGGAAGCTGACAAGTGTGCTTCTCTCTCTAATCTTCTCGTCTCTGTATTTTTTGTCATGCTCAGTTCTGTGATGTTTAAGAACTTCCATCTGGTGTAACGAGGAAATGTGGTCACTCCTTGTGTGCTGTAAAACCAAGTTATTTCCCGTTATTTTCCCCCCAAGTATTTGGCTAATTCTGAAGTAATTTCTTTTTCAGTGGGTTAATTCTGAAAGCATTATTTCCTTGTGCATTTGAGTGGCTGATCATCGTCTGTGGTTCCCACTGATTTGATGACAATTTCTTTCTTTGAACTACTTCTGTATGGATAGGACAGGCTTTCAGATGAGGGGAAGGGGGTGTTCTGGTTGGGTTGAATGAATTTTTGAACCAACTCAGGCAGTTGGATTCTTGACTGAATCTTGATTGATTTTGATAGTTTTATTTGATAATATTTCAATATTTCAAAAGCTCATTACTTAAGGAACCCTTTCTATATATATACATAGTATGTTATAGGCTCGAGCAGATACTAAAATTGACATCTCCCCGGTTGAAATGGTGGAGGAACTGTTGGAGGCAGTCATGTGCATAAAATATTTTAAAAGGTTTTTGATGACCGTCTAATAGTGTTATTGATTAATGAGTAGTCCCTCCCTACATCGTGGGGCCTCAATTCAGTAATTTATCTTGGGCTTGGGCTTGGGCCTATTATTTTCCTTTCCAATTTGTGAAGCCCCAAAAATTTTCAATTTGCATGAAATGGACTACTGGCCTTCAACCCCGTTTTACAACCGACATCAAATGTTACATCCATGCGACAATTCATTGATATGACAAAATTGACTTGGAGGTGGTTGATACTTAATTGTTGGCATGCGTGACATGAAATATATTATTGATGAAATAAAAATCTCAATATTCAATGAAAATACATTCATTAAAGAAAAAGAAACATCAATTGATTTGACTTGAAAAAAAAGAAAAAAGATAAACATTGTTCAAACTGAATCAAATGACATTCACCAAACCAAAGTGTTGACGATCACAACTAGCAAAGTGGTAAAATCAAACAATATTGGTTGAGAAAATGACTTTGAAATGCATCATGGGATGCCAAATAACAACATCCTAGTCCTATGCTTTTCACTTGGGGCCTTTGTGTGTGTGTGCGTGCCCGCGCGCTGGAAGACAATGTTGTTGTCAAAATCCAACTCCATCTCTTCCAGAGGCCCACCGTCCCCGTACACACTTGCGTCTACTTCAACCTCATAATCTTCTTTGCCCCTCCGAAGGGAAGGGCCCCATTATCCCAAAGGCATATCCCATTTTATTTATCTACTTGTCTGTTTCTTTTTTAAAATTGTTTAAAATATTTCAATTTGGGGTTTTTGAATAAATGGTGTAGAAGATAGTTGAAGTGGTTGAGATGAAAATAATATTTATATTAGGAAAAGGAGAGTACCATATTTTAATTGGATTTTATATACCACGACTTGGTTGCTTTTAAAATTACTTAAAAAGACCTTGATACGATACTATGATATGATAATGTCCCAGTTGACCTTTAAATTCATTCAAAAGGTCTTATGATCTTATATTACGTGAGAGAGGATTATAATAAAATGGTGCATAACATGGCGGCTACCTGGACTTTTATTTCTTTATTATCATTATTGATTATGCAAAGTGATGCGAGAGTCCCATTATGACTCTTTCTTGTTTGTTTCGTTACAATTCAACGTCTTATACTTAATATTTAGATTGAATTCGACACTTGATTGTCTCGATATTTTTCTATATTCTCGTGACATAGTTACACTATTTATTTGTCCTTGATAATAAAATAAAATTCTGAGTCTCGAATAGTGATTCGATTGATGATAAAGAAAGAGAATTCTTGATTCAATTCTCCACTTTAACGACGACGAAAAAAAAAATTGATCAAATTCTATTGATTTGACTCTTTTAAGAGTGAGCATTATCCTTTCGTAGTATGAATATATTAGCTACTTATCTTGAATTGTTTTTAAAAGTAAGAATTATTCCCAATACCACCCTCATTTAGATGTGACCTCACTTCATTCATATACATTACGTTACACCACATCCCGTTTCTTAATTCCGCTCTCCCATTTTAAAACATGTAGATGGGACACATGCAAAACAATTACCATGTGAAAGTACATTCATTGACCTCAATTTTGAATGGTTCACAACCGTTGGATACAAGTTCAAAGTTGGTGACAGTTTCTTTCAAAAATTTGTCTCCTGCATGTATCCACGTGGGATTGCAACCATATTTGTTTGTTTTTTTGGGCCCCACGTAGGTTAGTATTAAGGAAGTAACAAACAACATAGTGATGCATTACTGACGTTAAGAAAATAAAAAATAAAAAAAACCAGAAAATATTAATGAGATAACATTGAAATTGAGTAAACGACGGAGTGTTTGTTTTCATTTGGTTATCGGAAGTTAATGGATGTTGTAAAGTGTACGCATGCAGAAGATAAGATTAAGAACAAATTCATGAAGAGAGAGAAAGAGACAAAATTATAAATAAAATAAAAATGGAGGGCTTGGCATGCAATTTACTTGTCACTAAAGGTCATTTCTGCAGCAAAAAAAGAAGAAGAAATGGGTGTGAACTGTGAAAGTGAGAAAATGGAGGCCAAATTAGGGAGACAAAATGCTGAATATTTGGGATTTGGGTCACCTATCCCCGCATCTAACTGTCGGCCTCTTACCTTACACTTTTTATTTTAATACATTATAATTATTATTAATGCCCCTAATTCCTTTTTTTTTTTTTCTTTTTTTTTTTTTTTTTTTTTTTTTTGT